>NC_028361.1:1337334-1341554 GCF_000741045.1 Vigna radiata var. radiata | reverse complement strand
GGGCACACCACGGAAGAATGCCGGGCCCTCAAAGACAGGATCGAAAAGTTGATCCGTGAAGGACATTTGCAGGAATTTGTCCGAACAGATGCACGCCAACGAGATCGATCGCCGAGGGGAGCTAGAAGAAGTCCCGAACATGCCAGACGAAATACCGAGCGTTCCCGGGATCAGCACCGTGAACGCTCTCATAGTAGACCCCAAAAGCGAGACCCCACTCCGCGTGGTCGGATTGATACTATATCAGGCGGTTTTGCGGGAGGAGGGGCCTCATCCTCCGCTCGCAAAAGGCACGAAAGAAGTCTGCGAAGCGTTCACAACATCGTCCGCAACCATCTGTCGATGCCGGACATCACCTTCACTGACGAAGATTTTCACGCTCCAGATCCCNACCAGGATGATCCAATGGTAATAACCGCCCGCATAGCCGAGTACGACGTAAGTAAAGTCCTCATCGATCAAGGCAGCTCCGTCAATATCCTATATTGGACCACTTTCCAAAAGATGGGACTGTCAGAAGACATAATAGCGCCATTTGGAGAGCAAATTGTCGGCTTTGCAGGCGAACGAGTGGATACTCGAGGCTACGTAGATCTCAGAACCCGGCTGGGAATTGGCGACAGGGCCAAGGAACTCCGTACGCGGTTCCTGTTGGTAGAAGCCCACACCTCGTATAACGCCCTCCTTGGGCGGCCCTACCTCAATGCCTTCGGTGCCATAGTTTCCACTCCGCACCTGGCAATGAAATTCCCTTCCGAAGAAGGAAAGATATGTACCGTACGGGCAGATCAGAAAGTCGCCCGACAGTGTTATGTAGCTTCTCTGAAAGACAAGACATATCGTAGAGAAAAACGATCGGAAGCAATATTGGTCGATTTAGATCCCAGGACCAACACTGACGATCGCATTCAACCCCTGGAGGAAACCAAACAGTTCATTCTCGGCAGAAATGCCGACCAAACCACTTCCATCGGCGCCGGCTTAACCCCCGAGCAGGAACAGGACTTAACTNCATTACTAAAAACGAACAGCAAACTTTTTGCGTGGACCGCCTCCGACATGCCAGGAATTCACCCCAGTGTGATCACCCACAAGTTGTCTATATTCCGTGAAGCCCGTCCGGTTGCACAGAAAAAACGNCGACTAGGCAACGACAAAAGGGAGGCNGTGCANAACGAGGTAANCAAACTGGTNAAGGCCGGATTTGTCCGCGAAATCCGATACAGCACTNGGCTCGCAAATGTTGTAATGGTGAAAAAAGCGAACGGTCAGTGGCGAATGTGTGTTGACTTCACTGACCTGAATAAAGCCTGTCCGAAGGATAACTACCCCCTCCCCAGCATCGACCGGTTAGTAGACGGTGCTTCGGGACACGCAGTTTTGAGCTTCCTCGACGCCTATTCCGGATACAACCAAATCCCCATGTACGTCCCGGACCAAGAGAAGACAGCTTTCATAACGGAGCATGCCAATTACT
The DNA here is from genome assembly GCF_000741045.1 of Vigna radiata var. radiata. Taxonomy (NCBI): domain Eukaryota; kingdom Viridiplantae; phylum Streptophyta; class Magnoliopsida; order Fabales; family Fabaceae; genus Vigna; species Vigna radiata. Next base: position 1,340,077 of record NC_028361.1, on the reverse strand, counting down.
GCTACGAGGTAATGCCGTTCGGTCTGAAAAATGCCGGCGCAACGTACCAACGGCTCATGGACAAAGTCTTTCGAGAGCAAATCGGGCGATGCGTGGAAGTCTATGTAGATGACATGGTGGTAAAAAGCTCCTCACACCAACAACATCTGAAAGACCTGGCGGAAGTCTTTCAACAACTCGAAAAGTATGACCTACGATTGAATCCGTTAAAATGCACCTTTGGAGTGCAAGCAGGCAAGTTCCTAGGTTTTTTGTTAACCGACCGAGGAATAGAAGCCAACCCAGATAAATGTCGGACGATCTTGGAGATGAGAAGCCCAACAAAACTCAAGGAGGTCCAGTGCCTAGTCGGACGCCTTACTGCGTTATCTCGGTTCATACCGAAGCTCTCCGACCATATCAAACCTATAATAAAAAATATGAGGCAGAACTTACCTCGACACTGGGACGATCAATGCGAAGCCGCCTTCACCACCATAAAAAATATACTAACGTCTCCGCCAGTTATGGCGCGACCAACAGAAGGCTCCGACTTACAGCTATACTTGGCGGCCTCTAGCCATTCGGTAAGCGCCGCCCTCATTCAAGAATCTCCCGTTCTTAAACTAATTTATTTTGTTAGCAGAACTTTGCAGGGAGCCGAAGAACGATATTCCCAGGTGGAGAAAGTAGCTCTCGCCTTAATCACTGCGGCGAGGAGACTCCGACCGTACTTTCAAAGCCACCAGGTCGTTGTCCGGACAAACCATCCAATCGCTAAAATTCTCTGCAAGCCGGATCTCGCAGGCCGAATGGTTGCCTGGTCCATTGAATTGTCAGAATTCGGCCTCCGGTTCGAACCACAAGGCTCCGTTAAAGGTCAACACCTGGCCGACTTCGCAGCAGAGCTCTCACCGGCAATCGAACCGCCCACATGGACTTTAAGCGTGGACGGTTCCTCAGACAGAAAAGGAGGCGGTGCTGGAGTCGTACTCGAAGGACCGAACGGTCTACTAGTCGAGCAGGCCATATCCTTCAACTTTCAACTCAGTAATAATCAAGCNGAATACGAAGCCCTAATCAGCGGGCTACTCCTGGCAATCGAATTGGAGATCGAACGTCTTCAATGCCGAATGGACTCCCAGTTAGTCGTCGGGCACATAAATGGCTCTTTTCAGGTCAAAGATAATCATCTGTTACGATATTATCATAAGGTTAGTGATTTGATTACCTCTTTCGACAGCTTCAGCATTGCACATGTACCCCGAGCGCAGAATTCCCGGGCGGATCTGTTGTCCAAACTGACACACAGTCGAGACAAGTCTCAGCTAACCTCGGTGATCAGAACCGCGTTAGATAAACCCCTGCTAGAAACATGCTCCATTGACCTCACCACCCCCAGGACCGACTGGCGGCACGAAATTATACAACTAATGACCNTACAGGAACAGGGCGGGTTCGTTAGCGCCTCCGACGCTAAACGGATCGCCCGGTATACGTTTATAGGCGACGACCTCTACCGCCGCGGATATACTACCCCCTTGTTGAAGTGCCTCTCCACCGATGAAGGACAATATGTTATCCAAGAACTACATCATGGGATTTGTGGAACGCACTCGGGCAAGAAATTACTCCGAGCAAAAATATTACGAGCTGGCTTCTATTGGCCCACCATTGACAGAGACTGCGCAGATTTCGTGAGAAGATGCATCTCTTGCCAAGCTCACGGACACGATAGCCGAATCCCTCCGTCAGAACTTATGGGAATCATTCCCCCATGGCCATTTGCTCAGTGGGGGATGGACATCGCCGGTCCCCTGCCGGTCGGAAGCGGACAACGCAAATATCTCCTTGTAGCGGTTGATTATTTTACCAAATGGATAGAAGCGGAGGCCCTCGCCACNATTACCGCTAAGAAGGTGCAGAGCTTCATTTGGCACTTAATTTGCAGATTCGGCATTCCACAAAAAATTATCACGGATAACGGTCGGCAATTCATAGACCGCACGCTAGAAGATTTCCTCCAAGGGTTTGGCATCAAACATGTTACTAGCTCGGTAGAGCATCCTCAGACAAACGGTCAAGCAGAGGCCGCTAACAAAGTCATCATAGCAGAATTGANGAAACGACTAGGACANNCGAAAGGTTTATGGGTTGAAGAGTTACCAGAGGTATTGTGGGCCTATCGCTGTACACCGCACGGAGCTACAGGAGAAACCCCGTTCAATCTTACATATGGAACGGACGCCATGTTACCGGTCGAAGTCGGAGAGCCCTCCTTACGACGTAATATACAAGATATGACTATTAATGACCAACAGTTGAAGGTAAACCTAGACACCTTGCCCGAACGNCGTGAAGCAGCCTTAGTCAAAAATGCAGCCCAGAAAAGACTTATCACTCGGCGTTACAACTCCAAAGTTAAACCNCGTAACTTTGCCGAGGGAGATCTAGTTTGGCGTAAAAGAGGAGATGCCCGGAAAGAAAGAACGCACGGGAAACTCGCCGACAAATGGGAAGGACCCTTTCGTATCTCGGACGATTTGAAGAATGGAGCATACCGCCTAGAACATCTTGATGGGACGAACGTCCCCAACACATGGAATGCGACTCACCTTAAATTTTATTACAGTTGAAATTATTGTTTATATTTACGAACAATGTTATTTTCCTTCACATATTTTTCAATGAAGTATTCCAGTTCCAGCATATGCTTTGTATAGGTCAAAGATGGGCGCCATGCCCCCTAGATTATTCAATCTAG
>NC_028361.1:1301287-1335609 GCF_000741045.1 Vigna radiata var. radiata | reverse complement strand
GACGTGCGGCCAGGAATTACGAAGAACGGACGGAAGCACTGAAGAAGACGTCCTCAAGGTTAGTACTTCGGTCCCAGTAAATTTACACCGTAACAGTGGGATATAATATATTATTGATAAATAGGAATTCGTGTTATCAAAAGTTTTTCGATAAAAAGATTGCTATAGACAAAAAAATCGTTTTTTGTTTGAAATTTTGAAAAAGAGTTTGACAAATACTTAAAAAAAGACAAAAAAACTACAATAATATCTCATGGGGATAGGTAATTATTTAAAATTGATAGTAAACGATAATTTTCAGTTTTATTTAAATAGGAAAATGTATATATCAACATTTATAATCTGGCAAAAACATGTACACTAATTAAATGGAATTAAAAAAGATAGTTAATAAATATATTTTTAAAATTTATTTGTGATTATATTTTATTGGAGAAAAAAAACACAGCAATTATTTATTAATATAGAATCATGAACTTTAGATGCAGTAATTAGTATCTATATTAGGTTTACAGCTGATTCATGTAAATTGTTTTGTATTGACATTTTTACTTGGATCTAAGTTAATTTAATTTAGGTTGTGTTTCCTTTAGTATAAAACCTGAGAAAGTGTAAATAAATGGAATTGAAAATAAATTTTATAAAGGTTTGTTAAATATTTAATTGATATGATAGATAAAAAAACATTTTAGTAAATAAAAAATACAAATGATCAAATTATACTTTCGATAATTTTTATATAAAATAATATTTATGAGGAATATATTTTTTTGATAAAAATTATTTTAAAATACTAGAATTAATAAAAAAATTAATAAATAATTAAACACAATATATTTTATTTTTTTTATTATTATTAGTATTACATTATTATTATTCTTGTTATAGTCATTATAATTATTATTATTACATGGTGTGTGTTTAAACATCTGTTATAGAGACGCGTGGTTGATTAAAAAAAAAGATACAATTGTTACATTTTAGTATTTAGTTAACGTTGTTATGTATTTAAATAATAAATACTGGGGTTAAATATGTTTTTAGTGCCTATACTTTGGGGCGATTTTGGTTTTAGTCTCTCTTTCAAATTAAATAATAAATACNTCTCTTTCAAATTAAATAATAAATACTGGGGTTAAATATGTTTTTAGTGCCTATACTTTGGGGCGATTTTGGTTTTAGTCTCTCTTTCAAATTAAGGTACAATTTAGTCCTTCAACTTTAGAAAATTCTAAGTTCTTTTTACCAAATTTTTTAAACTTTATTTGCTGTTTCAAGCACGTTTCATTATAGTATTTGGACTGTTTACATTGTTTGACACATTTTTACTTCAATGTTAATTGAAAAATGCGTTCGAAACAACAAATAAAGTTAAAAAATTTGGTAAAAAGGACTAAAACCAGAGTTTTCTAGAATTGAAGGACTAAATTGTACCTTAGTTTGAAAGAGGAACTAAAATCAAAATTACTCCAAAGGGACTAAAATCATATTTAACCATACTAATTAAATAAGATCCAAATGCAATGCATATTTGAATTTCAGTTTTTAAAGTATTTACTATATATAATATTGCGATGGGTTGTTGGAGCATATTATTATACAGACAGCATAGGTGAATTAAAATAAGAAAGAGTGTAATTTCAGAAAAGAAAATAATTTTTTATTAATCCTTATGAACTTTATCTTATCATATCACACTCTATCATCAGACTCAACAATTCGCTGTTCTTCTCTTTCTCTTATCTTTGACATGAATACTCTTTCATCCACGCTCCATAGCGCGTGCCCTCCCCTTCCCCGAGCACCGTCGCCGCCTTCGCCATCTCCCAAATGCCACACAAGATTTCATCGCGTCAAGGCTTCCATTGCCGTCGAGCAGCAAACTAAGGTTGCTCTTATCAGAATTGGCACCAGGGGAAGGTATCCCTTTTCCCCTTTTCGTAAACCCTCAATTCAATCTGGGTTTCACTCGCCGATCTTGTACAATTACTCCACACTTCACCTACTCTACGATGCTACCTTTTTTTTTTTTTTTTGATTTTGTCACTGTCTTGCCATTGGAGTGGATGTGTCAGCTTAATATGTAGTTCTTCTTTTTTCAAGAAAGTGCCTCTGCCATTGCGGAAATGTCTATTTGTTACTGTGCTCTGATGTTTCTGTTATTTTCGTGGGGTTTTTAGATGTAATGGAAAATGTAGAAAGAATTTATGGAACAATTCATATATGCGATGTTTGTAATAAGCTTGGTGAGGTAGACTTTAGTCGACTTCATACTGAATTAGATTCTAAAGATGTTGAACTAGACTTAATAATCATTTGGGAAGAAAAAGGAATATGTCTATTATTCTCATATGAAGGTTCATATTTATTTATTACTCGCTTTTGAACTATATAGAGATATCTAGGCTCTTAAGGCCAGAAATTATATCTGTGGGAATAAAGGGGAGGGGGAAATCAATCCGTCTTCTCTTCTTCTATGGATTTTTGTAATTAATTTTTCCATTTTTTACAATTATTATTCATAGTCCTACCATCAAATTGGGTAATTCTTATATGTTTCTTCGTGTGTAGAGCAGTCCACTAGCTCTAGCACAAGCATATGAGACCAGAGACAAACTAATGGCATCACACCCAGAGTTAGCCGAAGAGGGGGCTATTCAGATTGTGATAATCAAGACAACAGGTGACAAGATCCTCTCACAACCACTTGCAGACATAGGTGGGAAGGGTTTGTTCACAAAAGAAATAGATGAGGCACTCTTAAATAGTGAAATCGACATTGCTGTCCATTCAATGAAGGATGTTCCCACTTACTTACCTGATAAAACGATTCTGCCGTGTAACCTCCCGCGAGAGGATGTCAGAGATGCATTTATATCCTTGAGTGCAACTTCGTTAGCTGATCTTCCCCCTGGAAGTGTTATTGGTACTGCTTCGCTACGACGAAAGTCACAGATACTCCACAGATATCCATCCCTTAATGTAAGTAAGCTATCTTTTTACTCATTTTATTTAACAGCCTGAAACAAAGAATTGTTTTTTCCTACATTTTTTTACTTAATTAGCTTACTTAAATGGATATCCCCTGTATAAGATTTCTAATTCGCTTTTCGGACTGCAGGATGTTGTTAAAGTTGTTGTTACATACATTATCATTATAATGTAAAAAGATAGAAAATTATGGTTGATGAGAAGTCATTTGAAGTTTCAATCTCTATTTTTAAGGTAAAATAGAAAAGCAAATTGACAAATAGTCATGTTAGAACTGTGTACGGTGAAGCTTATACACTGCAGTTGAAAAGAAGCACTTTGCATCTCTCCACATTTTGAAAAGTAAAAGGAGTTAATAAAAGTTAAATAATAAAATTAGGTGGCTTGCCTAATGCAATTAGGCAACGGTAGTTTGAAGAGCGTAGTTATAGTGATACAATAGAGATCTATGGAGGAGGTTATTGGGACAGCAAATAACACAAAAATGTGTACACCAAAATTCCATATACCTTTATATATTGTTATAGATATCAATTTTTTAAAATGCTTATGGAAGTATGTAACATAAACTTGTATCACTTCCTATCATAATATATATTTTACAGCTGATGTGAGTTATGCATTGTGATCTGTGATCGAATAATATAATGTGATATTGAAATCCTTTGTGGATGGTTGAATTTAGTAGATAGTTATCATTAATATGCCCACCTTGTTGACATAGACTAACAAAGTGAACTTGTGACTATAAAGTAATGGGCATTATGTCATCCTTGGGAGCCTTACTCTGGGTTATGGCCACTGTCTTTGTCTACTTTAAAATTTGGCCTTCTTAGAAAGTTATAGTCTTTGTTCTCTTGCAGTTTCAAATGGACATTTTTTGTTGTCTTTCTCGAAACATTTCCTTTTTCTGTTCATGTTGTTTAATTGGTCTTGTGCTACTTCATATGTGGAATTTTAAATTACTATATCTCTGATAAATTGTTACGGAATTTTACAACTCAGGTGCAGGAAAATTTCCGAGGCAATGTTCAAACAAGGTTAAGAAAACTCAGTGATGGGGTTGTCCAAGCTACACTATTAGCGTTAGCTGGGCTCAAACGCTTAAGCATGACAGAAAATGTAACTTCAATCCTATCAATCGATGATATGCTTCCAGCTGTTGCCCAAGGTGCAATTGGAATAGCCTGTAGAAGTGATGACGATAAAATGGTAAGTGATTAATTTAGTGCACACAATCGTGCTAGACTTGCTGATTTTTATGGGTAGGGGAGGAGGATACCAGTACCATGTAAGATCATATGAGCGTGCATCATTAAATACCTAATAGAAAAAAATATTCTCAAATCACAAAAGGAATTGATTTATATTTGAAATCAGTAGCATCTAAGCATAATTGAATAACAACAATACATATTTATATTGCACCTTGCATTATTGACTCATTTTAGATTCTCAGTATTTATGACTTTTGGTTGAGTGATTTCATCAGGCAGAATACATTGCTTCGCTGAATCATGAAGAAACAAGACTAGCAGTTGTCTGTGAAAGGGCCTTTCTTCAGACATTGGATGGGTCTTGCCGAACTCCTATTGCAGGATATGCTAGCAGAAACGAGGATGGCAATTGTCTGTTTAGAGGATTAGTTGCTTCCCCTGATGGAACCCGTGGTATGAAAATCTAGTCATATATTTATGTTATTTGACTCTGTAAAAGCTTCTAATCCTTCACAAGTAACTTTTCTCTAAGCTTCCCTGCAATTTTCTGTGTGCAGTACTAGAGACGTCCAGGGTTGGTCCATATGCTGTTGAAGATATGATTGAGATGGGTAAGGATGCTGGAAAGGAGCTTCTGTCTCGGGCAGGACCTAACTTCTTCAGTAGTTAATTAACTGTGGATTAAGAGTGCGGCTACTCACAGGTTTCATGGTCAACTTTCGGATGATTCATTCTTTGACGTTTTGTAGCTTTAGAGTAGATTGGGAAAGTGGACCTAATGGTCAAATTGTTGTATTTGAGGATATTAGAGTGACAGATATTTAGGTAGTTTGTATAATTTCCACGATAGTGGACTTTTGAGAGTTCATGCCAAACACCACCGGTGTTCCTCAATTTTTCTTATATTTTATATATTGCCTTCTTTACAAGCTACTCTGAAATAAAATAGTTAACATAAGTGAACAAAGTGATTGCGTTGATCTGCAAAATTTTGAAGTCAGGTCCAATGTTATAACAATTATTACTGGATTGTCCCACTTTTCTATTTATTTTTTAAAATATGTTTTGCTCAATAGATTACAATATGTACAAAATTTTACAATAATTTATACCTTCTGCTCAATCAATCAATATAGTTAGACCAATACTAGATTTGTTCTAAGTTAAAAATCATAATTAGGGGTAAAATTATATATTAACCGTAATAATGAAATCAAAAGTGAAATTGAAGCCTTTAACATGGGACACCGTAATAATGAAATCAAAAGTGAAATTGGTAAGATATTATAATTCTAATATGTGTACATGTTTTTTTTTTTAAAGAAAAAAGTTTGGAATGAGTATTGTGATTGTTGTATCTTCACCTATTCTTATAACCCTATTTTTTTTGTATGAACAATTTATTCGCTTCCTTCAACGTTAAGCAAGCAATTATTTGGTTCCTTAAACAATAAGGTTGCAATTAGTATGAGGTGAATAATTTTTGAAAAAGTAATAAAATCTATTATTTATTGTAATCCTACAATAAGTTTGTTGAGTATCAATTACATAACATAACCAATGATTACAATACCAATGAGTTTGTTCTTGAGCAGAATCTGTGATCTATATTCATGACAGCATCCACAATACCAACGAAGGAATATTTAAAGTTTTTGCACCATTTTATAAAAGGGATAATATCTCTTCTAATCTAATATTTAAAGCTTTTTTACTCGACAAGGTGTCTATTTATTAGAAATAATTAATGTGGTTATTTTTGTTAGAATAACGTTAATGTGGATGTATCGTTCTAGTAAATATTGAGATCAGGCTGAATAAAAAAAAAGAAAAAATAATGAACAATTGTCATAGATACGAAGTTTGATTTCTTAGAATTTTGAAATTTATAAACACGAGTACTTATCACAAAATTTTAAAACAGTCTTTAATTAAAAGAAAAAGATTGACAGACAAAATTCTGAAAAAATAAGGTCTTTTGAGAGGATGAAATAAAAAGGAAAAAGAAAAAAATCAGTGTCCACTCTTTAGAAATTCTCATGTAATAATAATTCTTGAGTTCTTTCTTTGTCCAGTGGAATCTAACTCAGTCTTTCCATGTCACCACCAAATATTATTTTCTGGTTTTGTTAGATATTGATTCTGTGATTATCATGAAACATTTTAATATTATTGGCACTAATAGATGGTGATGTGTTCCATGTCATTTTCTTGGTGAATTGGTTCTAAAGAAAATTGGTGGCATGTGGGCTAAGCTGCAAATTTTGAGTGGCTGAAAGAAAAACCCCTACTCATTCTGATACGATATTTTGATGACTTTATACTGAAAGAGTCCAAAAGTAGAATAGGAATAGGAGAGGAGCACCATTTATATGATAGGCATCTCATGAGATGAAACCAATTCATGGAAGCACAACCACTGATCACAGTATTCATAAAGTAGCCTATGCGTCATATCAACTTTTGGTCCGAATCAAGAATCTTAACAAATGTTTCACCACTGTTCTTCACACAGTCATGCACACAAACCAAGATAATCATAAAATAAAAATAAAAATAAAAATAAAGGACCGAATATGTTTTTAAGTCCAAATGTTAGATACAATTTAGTCTCATAAGATATAGGAAGTTTTTGTATACAGTAATAAGGTAAATTTAAAACATACAAGTAGATGGAAAGTTTATTTTCCAAACCGATTTTATGAAATTAATTTAAGTTTAAATTTCATCCTTTGATATGCTATCAGAATCATGAATTAGAATTTGTTCTAATAAGATTTTTTTTATTTGTTTGACCTATTGTATCATCTCCTATCAATCACTATCAAAATATCTATTAATGTTTAACTTCGTGCTTGAGATATATATATATCTAGTGGTTAAGGAGATGTATTGAATTTTTCACGTCTATTAAAAATAAGATATATTTTAATAGCATGTATAAACGATTGAAAGAAAAGGGAGATATGTTAAAAGGGAGCCAGAAATGAAAGCATCTAAGAAAGACACTTCCACCACTATTGTAATTTGGTATCAATAATTACATCCAAAGCTGAGAAACTGAGGCCATGTATGTTCTGCTATTATCTTGTGGTGATTGTAGCAGTCATTGAATTCTAAGAATCATAATAGTTGTATAGTACTAGTATGGTCCAACAATTATTAAACCTTCCCTTTCTGTCTTCTTTCCGTCATGGTGACTTCTCAAATTGACGTCCCACATAATAAATTTTCTTGGTCTTGAGGACCATGACAACAGTATCTTCCATGAAGTTTGGCCATGAACAGATAACGGCGATATTCGAAGCTATTGAACAAAATGGTGCATTTGGGGTACAGGTACTTCAAAAAGAACCAAACTTGTCGTAGAGCAACTTACAAAACAAAACAAGTATTTATGTTTAAGTGTTTTGGTTTATCTCTGCTCTTTGTCTGGCTTGGTTTCCAATGACAACATCACCATGTCAATATTCCATTTGATATATGCCATCTGGGGAGTTTTGTCTTTCACCTGCTTCTTTATTGTTGTGATTTGTGCTTCATGGTGCCCATATCAAAATTTCCAACAAAGCAGTCAACGATTTGAGCAGAAAACAGATAAGTTTTGGGTGTTCAGTGAGCAAACTGAGAGATGGGTTGAGGCAAAACTTCCCTATGATCTCCTCTCTTGTGTTGACGGTGACTGTAGAAAAGTGGGGTCAATACTTCAGACGGAGAAGAAGACCACACAAGAAGAGTTGGAGCTTGAAGACAAACTTGATGAAGAAAAGATAAGTGATGAAAATAAGGATAGTAAAATGGAATCAGAGGCTGTGGTTCTGCCACAGAGGAAGAGAATTTCCTTGACTAAAATATCTGAGATTTCTGTGTGGGTCACTGGTGAAAGTGGGTCAATCTATGAGAGGTTTTGGAATGGAATGGAATGGGTGATTGTCTCTCATGATTTGCCTGTATCAGCAGGAAGTGCTGTATCAGTTTTTGTCATCAATCAGACGATTCTTGCTCTATCAGAAGCAGGGAAATTATACCAGGTAAAGAATCATCCATTAAGTTAGAAGATACATGCCATGAATCACATGTTAAATATTATGTTAAGATTCAACTCTTGGATAAGTATTCAAATGTAAAATTTGTTGGAAATTGAAACTGCAAAAATTGGCCTTGTCTCATGGATTTTGCTATGCAGATAAGAGGACAATATGGTGAAAGTTCAGAACCAGTTTGGGTTGAATTCACACCTACTTATCCTGAGAAAAATCTTCTGATAAAGTCTGGAGTTGCTTCGCGTGATGGACAGTAAGTGAAGTTTTAATTTCTGAGATCAAACATATGCACCTTGATCATTGCTAATGCACAGTCTCTTGATGTCTCTTGTGTTGTTGCATTGTGGAGCAGGAGAGCCTATTTCTGTACAAAGAATGAAACACTAGTAGAACTTGCTTGGGTTGAGCCCCCGAGGTAAAACTGAAGTTTTGGTGAAAATGTTAGTAACTAGGATGTTAAATCCTAAACACTATCCTTTAATAAACGGATTCCAGGGTTTTGCTAATTTCACCTCAATCTTGACAATATAGAACAGATGGATAAATCATGGTCAACCAGCTGGAGCAAATGTAGCAGCAATAGCTGATGCTGCTTCAACAAGAGAAGTAGTATATACCATAAGGTGGGTGGTTCGTGTTTATTGCTTGAGGCACGTTTTGTTTCAATTTCATATTTGATAAAGAGTCTCTGATCAGTGTCATGCCTTTAAACACGTTGATGAAGGAGTAAACAAGTACAAAATTTGAAGTTGAGATTGCATTGGAAAATGCAGTAGAATGGTTGTTGCACCAGATAAATATAAAGCCTTAGAAAGAATTATTATTCATTACTCTCTTTTAAGGTCTTGTTTTTTAGTGAGAATCAAAAAGCACTCTTCATCTTTCGATTCTGACATACTAACAAATGATGTGGTGCTGTAGTTCTGCTGGAGATCTTTACGAATATGACAAAAAATCAAAACCATCATGGAAGAGGCACATATGGCAAGATAAAACATCACAAGCTGCTCCTCTGATGCCATCTAAAGGGTGCAGTTTGCCTGGTTCAAGTGATGATCATTCCGAATCTCTGTTCCTTTTAACAAAGGTCTGTTGCGTGCAAGTGTTTTATGAAGTTTATAGTCTTTTGCAGAAATAAGTACCACCAAGGCTTCTTTTAGAAACATCAGAAAATTGTGAATTTCCCTCTTTAGATAGTTTGTATAATGGAATTTGGTTGAGGAAAAAAGTGACCAAGGAGAAGCTACATTGAATTTTTTAAAAATGGAGTGACTTTTACCACATCACTTTGACATGGATAACATTGCCTTTTGATGAATTTATTTTGATCATTCTAGGAGGGTACCATTTTTTTTAATATACTTGGTTGATCATGCAGGAAGGCTCTTTGGTAGAGAGAAGGTTCCATCAAAGGAAGTGGAAATGGGTAGCTCATGGAAGACCCCAAGATCAAAATTTAACATCTATTACACCAGCTCTACAAGATGAATCAGCTGAAACATCCTCCACTTCTTTGTTCTTCACTACATCATATGGGTTTGTCTTTGAATATCGAATTCCAAAACAATTAGGTCAGCCATCTCATCTCATAATGCAAGACTGTTTTAGTTTCCATGTCTGGTTTTTTTCTCTGCTATATCAATAGCCTACCTTGCTTTTACTACACATGAAGAATTTCTGTTAGTTATGTTTCCTTAAAAAACATAAAACAGAATCATAACATGAAAGGAAGTGAGTGATGAAGAGAAACACAACAACTTCTGTATTAGTTGCATAACCATATTGTATTTCATACTCTGAATCATATTGAAGGCCAAATACCTGAGAAATGATAGCTCCTCATACTCATACACGTTGAATAAAGATCATGTACCAGCTACTACATTTAGAATACAAATCTGTCCAAAATCGGAGTAAATCCATAATTGAACATCATCATTTATACAACCAAACTAACTGAAATAAATAAACATAATTACAGCAGCAAGAACAAGAGTTTTACAGTACATTAATTTAACATTTCCAAATAATGAATTTCCAGAAGTATGGATAAGTCACCAGCATCCTCTCCATGCAAGGGCAGCAAGAGGTATAGCAGGTTTACAATTGTACATTGGCAGAATACTGTTTCCACTAGATGATGGAAGACTTGCCGAATTACATCCTTTAGGACTAGGTGGTGAAAGTTCAGGACCATCTCAGCCACAGAACATCCGAAGGAAATCATCAACCAAATATGTTTGGTCAATAGTAGATGTGCCAGAGAGTGAGGGATGGAATGCAGAATATTGCACAGAAGAACGTGGCCTCAGGAACTGTCTCACTGGCATAAAAGATGAGTCAGAGGAATCAGTAGTAAGTGCCATAACAGGTAGGAGAAAGCAAAGCCAAGCACAGAATCATTATTTATCTGTGAGTACTTCAGGTGTTAGACTGATTCAATCTTCGGAAGAATACAATCATGTGCCAGATAACTGGATTAGTAGTAACTTTCGCTTGAGATTGATGGATGTAGGGAAGTCATTTTTCTTAGTAACAGATGATGGTTTGATTTTTGAATACATTTGCATTGAGAATGCATGGATATGGCTGAGACATGAGAGCTTTACACCTATCAAAGGTATATTGAGTAGCTACAATGGAAGCTTATTCATGGTTGATACATATGGGAGTCTGCTCCTTAAAGAAAGAAGAGGCAAGGAGTTAGCATGGAGGAATTGCACTGCTCTGAGGAGAGGACAAAATGTTGTTGGAGGTCAACCTTGGGATGGATTACCAGGCCAGGAAAAGAAGGTTACAAATGAAGACACACTCTTCTTTGTGAGCAAAACTGGAAGACTAATGAAGTTAGTGGTAAGTAAACTCTAAAGAATAGAAGAACAGGATTAGAAAATTGATCCTGCTGCTGCAGTATTACATAAGTCCATGGATTTTTCTTTTTTAAAAAATTAAGTTTATATTTAATTGAAATTCTTTTGCCGACCATATTCATATGGATAGAATTACTTGGGAATAAATTCCTGAGACATCAGAATCAATCACAGCACCAAAAGTCAGATATGCAATAATTGGTGAAGTAAATATTATGCACAATTTTCCCAGGTTTCTTTGAAGAAGTTGAAATGGAAAGATTGCAGAAACCCTCCAGATGCTAAGGTTGCATGTATACTAGACCAGGAATTGTTCAGAAAAAATATAGTATTTGTCATTGGAAGAAATGGTCGCCTATATCAGTACAACAAGGTGACTGATTTGTGGCATGAGCATTACCATTCTCAGCATCTGGTTCTATCACAGTCTCCTGGAACTGTTATAAGATCATCATTAAAATCACTCTCAGGTTCCCTCTTCATGGTTTCAAAAGAAGGTGGCCTTGTTGAGTATCAATGGAGCTCAATGTATGGTTGGAACTGGGTGGAACATGGAACACCCAATAGAGATGTAACACTAGTAGGTTCACCAAGTCCAAGCTTTGAAGACAATCAATTATTTTTCATTGGTTCTAATGGAAAAGTATACCTCAGATACAAGGACAAAAAGTCATGGAAGTGGAAGGACTGTGGTTTCCCCCATGTGGGAAATAAACTGGTTGAAGCACATTCAAAAGGAGGATTCCAAGAAGAGAAAGTAGATTGCACTGATAAAGATTCTGCATCATACTTGAAGAAGGGCCAAACAAACTTTGCTGACCTGAACATTAGATGTGACTCAAAGGTAAATATTGCAGTCCAAAATAATTTGTAGAATAACTGACATCGAATTTAATGCTAAGAACAACACATCCTAGCACGGTATTGATTGAGTCTGATACGACACAGGTGGCATCTACAAGACCAATTCAATTTTCCAAAGGTTCTGTCATATTTCAGCTCAGAGATGGCAGGGTAAGAACTCGAATTCAGTGATGGCAAATCATATTTTTTAATTTGGTTTGAATACATGATGCTCTCCTCTTACTTAACCTCTAGTTTACAACTTAGTCCAACTTGATAACTTTTTTTGGCTCAATCAAATTGCTGCCAATGATTTGAAATTAACATTTGGTTGTATGATTTGAAATTAACATGTATCAGTCTTCACTAAAGTTGCTGAAGCTTTTCAACATAGAGCAGCAATATCAGATATAATGAACTTCTGCAGATTCTATAAAAAGTCAAAGTTATTAGCCATCATCATCATCTTCATTTTCATGATCATATTTTTGACAATATTTCTTATGACAGTTGGCAGAAATGCAATTGATAGAGAAGAGAGAATGGGTGTGGTCCCAGATCATTGGCACTCCAGCTAGTCTTTGCTCAGAGAATTATTGGAGTACTGAACCGTACAAACTTTCATGAATTTAATTCAAATGCATTATTGTTGTGAGAAGACCTACACTGTCATTCAATTATGCATTCTCACATTATTTTAATAAAGAAGAGATTATTTTTCACAGCTTCAGTGATTCAAAACACTCAGTGATTCAAAACACGAGGAAGTAACAACTATGTAATGTTATTAATGTGTCTCTCTTTCCATTGCTGCAATAACCTATGATTGTGATGAACAATAGCCTCAAAAGTCACTACGGGTCTGTTTGGATTATAGAATGAAAAGTGAAGTCATTTAGATTCAAGGAAAATAAGTGGAATGGAGAGGAAAATTTGAAATGGATGGGTAAACTTGATTTTAGCCGTTCTTAATTGATTTTCGTAAAAATGGAGGTTAAAGTGAAGTAATTTATTTTAAATAAATCATTCTCAAAAATAAATTTAGAGCGTAGATTTAATACATTGGTAATACTTAGAAATTTAATAAAATTAATTATTTTGATTGGTGTGTGTGATTTTATCTAAAGAGTTTTATTTTGAAGACAGATAATATTATTTATACCCTTTTGATTATTAGGTTTAATTGATACGTCTTTATCTTTTGTTTAATGAATTTCATATAAATTTTTTAGTAATATAAAACATATTAAAAGACCGTTATGAAAGTGTCCTATTATACTTCCTCTTGAAACAGATCCTTTTATGTTTTCTTGAAAATCGAATCCTCTAATTCGAGTAAAAAAATACACGGAAACTTTTTATTCTAATTTTGAAATAAAGCCCAATATGTAACTAACGTGCTTGTAGTTCTAAATTAATACTGAAGACATGCTAAATTTTCTTGAAATTATTATTAGGAGATTTTTTCGAAGAAAACACAAATAATTAAGAAATTAAAACACTTGATGTAATTTAAAAATATTTGACTCTCTGAAAGACTAGAAAAAATTGAATGTAATTTTGAAAATAAATTTTATAGCACAAATTATAATTAACATGATTAACTCAATTTAGACAAGTGTGATAAACTCAATGCTAAATTAATACTTAAGAAATTTTGAAATTTCTTGTAAATATTATGTGGTAAATATTTTCAAAAGAAAACATAAATAACAAAGAAGTTAAACCATTTTAACGTTTACCGGTGGAAACATGTGTCTACTTTTCTTTTTTATTCTAACAAAATTTTATTAAATTATAAAAATAAATTTTATTAAAAATAATTATATGTTTTTATTAACTAGTTTTTTTTATTATAAATAATTATTTAAATTTAGAAAAATAATTATTAAAAGAATAAAATAATAAAACAATTATTTTAATTTATAAAATAATGAAATTTAGATAACAGTTATTTAAAGGATAAAAATAGAAATATAATTATTCTAATTTAAAATAACAATTACTTAAAAGGTAAAATTAAAAAAAAATGTTCACATGAAAAAAAAAATTACTTTTGCATATAATCATAGTAGTTATTTTTCGTTTCTCTATCTCTATGTATATCTAGTTACTTTTGCATTTGATATATTTTAAATTCTTTGGAGTGAAAGGTTAATAGCGATTATCGAGATAAAAATGCAATTTTAGATTAAAAGAAAACAAACAACTTGTACCTGACTTTCAACACAAACTTCTCCATCTTGAACACCAATTTTGTTCGGCATCAGGCTGAAGTGACAGTGTAAAAGTCGATCTTAGTTGGTATGACGCATGCCATTGTCTTCTTGATTAACTCTAAATAGGATTAGTCAAGATCGGTAGTTCGCATGATCAACAAACTCACCCAAGCCAGTTCTAGAGTCTGCTGGATAATGATATAACATACATGTTTTTCTTATTGTTGTTGCTATTTTTATATAAAACACAGAATATCATGCAATATTACAAGGTATTGAGCAGTAGTAATCTATATTAACCAATCTAATGCTTAAACATGATTTCAGAAACTAGAAGGCAATAACAAACAATCATGCATGCACAATTACAGAGTGCGAGGAATGGAACTTCAAGTGCCAAAATGTTACAAAAGCCATATATTATTATCTCAGTATTTGGAATTTCTATTGCGGAAAAATAATTGAGATTCAATTGCCCATCTAATGTTTACAACGTCCTAGATCTATCACGTACAAGAAAAAACAAAAATGAAGTACAGGAAGTTCAGTCAACTTCATGTGCATGTGCATCTTTCCTATTTGCAATACTAAACAGACCTTTTCCCCAGAACATGAAACCCTTGCTTCTACCAAAATTGGGAACATTGGAACTCAATTCTCAGTTTCAACGGGTATACAAGCACATGCTTTGAAGATGAACGGCAATAAGTCAAAAACTCATTAACTAATTTAATTTTAGTTATTGGGAGATACTTTTTTTCTCCTCTTATGTTTGGGTTTGACGGCATCCTTCAGAGTCTTACCTTCGTTACTCTGTTCACCACTTAGAGACTTGTCAATTGGAGAAAAATCTGTCTTAATTTCCTGTGGTGGTTCCTTGGGCTTAGTCTCATGCCTTGAATCCTTTGGCTTACTAGGAGGAACTGATGATCCTGCATATTATACAGCTATTCTAATGAGTGGAAACAACATTAGACGACATACAAGCTGATAAATTGATAGACACCAACTTATCATATGAAATTATAATGAATCCTAATAAGAAGAAAGCCTAAATAGAAGCAACAGAAGAAAATGATGAATACTACAGAAAAAAGCCACAGATTCCATCACAATTCACATAACAGCTAATTTCATAATTGAAGATGAAAGAGCAGCTATTACCCCGTGAAGCTAGAGAAGATTTTAGAAGATCTGGATCTACAGACTCTGAGTAGGGATCCCTGAGGAAATGAAGGAACAGTGGTGGAAAGATATAAATGCATTTTAATTAAATTTAAAAGAACAAATATATCTCATTAGCATAGATAGAATTAGAAACGGAAGAATCTCAAAATGATATGTTTATGATTCTAAGGAGAGAAAAGTCTTTAAATGCGTGCAACTCTGAATCAGTAAGTTTGAAATCAAATATAATTATTGCCTCATTGACCCAAATGATATTGTTGTACCAAGACTCAATTATATGAAGAAATTAATTCATTTTTATATTTATAAATATAAATTTATTTATGAAACATTTATGAACTTTGATCTTATGAGCAGGCAGTGAAAAACTATCAGACTTCATCCTTGTGATTTGCTACTTTTGCTTTATCATAGAATTGAATTATTTTTGCGAAAAGAGTAAAATGTTACTGATATATATAAATATCATTGAAACAACCTTTTAATATTGATTTCTGTATATGATAAACTCTAACTAGTTTAGTCTATGAGTGGAATCCATGAAACATAAACTTTCGAATTAGACACTATACTTTGTAAGTTGTAATAGTGATTACCACTTTCATTTTCGGTTATATACAGTGATTAGAACCAACTAGACTAAAATCCAAAATCCAATAAAAGGAAAACTATTAGTTCTTGGACTAGCTGATATCATACCAACTTGAAGGTCCACCAGTGAAATTCTTGGAGTCTCCATCCTTACTATGTTCTTGTCCTGATGGCGTGGCTTCATCTTCCATAAAATGTTCCTCTTCTTTCAGCTTCAATTTGTCCAAACCGGTACCATCCTCAACTCCAACTAATTGATTTTGTTTTTCACCTATTCCAGCTGGAGCACCACCTACATCCATAGCAACAGACAAAGGGTGCCGCTTAATCTTCCGCAACGCCCTTTCGTTGTTGTGTACTTCAACCTAATCAGAACACACAACAACAAGCAATTTACCAAACAGCATAAACTACACAATTAATATTACCCTTAAACAAGTGTAGCAATGTTGCACACAAGAAAAAGAGAACTCACAGCATCCTTAATCTTAGTTGTAATATCAATAGCTTTAGCATGAGCAAGTTTCAAGCAATGCATGATAAATCTCTGAGAGACACCCTCTCCACCAGCCTTCTGAATAGCACAAACGTCGCCGTTTGAGTTAAGCGTCGCAGTCATGCGTCCTGTCATCACACACTCTTCTTCATTCGTCGGATCTATCACCTACACACATAAACCCTAAACCCTAACTAAAACCTCCAAAACCAAAATCACACAAAAAAGAGAAAAAGGAACCCGTACAAGGAGATTTTCAATGCTGAAAAACCCAAACGTAACGGCAATCGGGAGATGATGTATAATCAACGGTATCGGATCGCGCTCTTCGGGAGGATGCACCACCACTTCCTGGCCGTCTTCCCCGGCCAGCGAGCATTCCGGCCGTCGAAACGTCAGCAGTGAAGCCAGCGCCGCGATATTTGCAGCGTCAACGAGATTTCCGGCATTGTCGATAATGTGGATATCGACGCGAATGGCCCATACGAGTTTGCCGGAGAGTACGCAGAGCGACTCAGTGTCGATGGCACGGCTTTCGCGCAGGCCGCGGTCGACGACGCGGCCCAGCTCGACGGCTGACTCCGCTGGGCGGCCGGGCTCGAAGGAGGGGTCGGCCATGGGAGAGAACTCGGTGAAGATGGAGAGGGAGCCCTCGTTGGGCCTGTCTTTGTAGGGCCTAACGAGTTGGGCCGTGACGAAGGTGACGACGTGGGTTTGGCCCAAATGGACCTCCGCGGAGCCGTCTTGCTTGGCCAGCTTGATGGTGAGCTTGCGGTGGTCGGAGGGGCGGCGGCCGTCGACACGTAGATCCGACAGGAGAGCCGCTTCGATGAATTTGTTGTCGTTGAGAGGCATTCGCCAGCTGTTTGCTAGCCTCTGCTCCATCTCCGCTGCCTCTCCTTCTCAATATTTGGGTTTTAGGGCAAACCTATTTTGATTACTTCACCCTAACACTATCACTCACCGAGAGGGTATTAATATCAAACTATTTTTTAGGGTAAAACTTTTATAAAGTTGGCTAAATTATATGAACTTCTTCAACTTAGTTTTTAAATATTATCTAATATTTAATTTACCTAAGTTTTAAAAGCATATACAATACATAGGATTTATGCTTTGATACACATGTTTTTTTTTTTTTAAATTCTACTTTTAAGATTATACATTTAAATGCAAACTTGTGTTATAATTTTTCTAAATATGTCTCATTCACATATTTAAACGAAACACGGGTCTAATTGTATAGAAATTGATATCATTTTTTATCTAAAATTTTAAAATAATAAATTAAAGAATTTTTTATTTTTATATAATATTTTATTCTTTTTATTTTTTTCCAAGAGATTTGAACTATAATTAATACTTTCAAAATAAAATAAAGTGAATAAAGTTCATGGTTAATTATTTTAAAACTTCATTTCATCTTGTAAAACCTTAAAACTGATAGAAAGGTATTTTAGTTCACTTGCCGACATTTGAAACTAAAGAAAAAGGGAGAAAAAATGTCCATGAAACTATTGCACATTTTCATCAAAATCGGGAATTTATTTATATGAAAATTTAAAAATTATAATAAATTTCGTGTTTTGCAAAGAAGTGACACTGTATAACGAGCTTATTAATAGAGTTAAAGTTTGTTTATCTTCGCATATATTATTTTGGTGTGTCGTTTCTTTGTAAGCCATTGCATTGTTAAATATACCTTTGCATCATTAATAATGCATCGTTAAGAATGCATGGTACATGTTTGTCTTCTTGCCATAGAGACAACCCAGTTTCTTTTCCTTAAAGATTTTACATTGCAGTCCCTTTTGAGCAGAATGGTAATGGTTTTACAGATTGGCCTTTTTGACGCTACGGAAAACATCTTGCATTAATTTCTCATGCTCTCGAAGCATGTCATCGAGGTTCCCACCCGGAGGCATCAATGGTCCAGAGTAGTGTATCCTATTTTTCTTCGGCATATAACCCTGAAAAATCACACCACAACAGGTATATAAAAAAACTGTTATGTTATGCTCCTATTATATGTACCTCTGTGACTACTGAGAATGTTGCAAACCAGAAATGAGGTGGTAATAAAGAGAAGTTAGATTGTATTTTACCATGGTGGATTCAACAGCAGATGAGTCTGGTTCCTTTTTGACGGCAGAGGTACATAAATCTGCTGTTGCAGGATTCAAATAAGACCTCTGATTCTTCAAAGATGGTTCTACTCTCTTACTCAATGTGGATGATCCTGCTACACTGCCGCGTGTCATTGTAGCAGCATGCGTGAAGCCACCGTGTACACTTACTCTGCCTCCTTCACCGTTCTCCTTGGCCTCCCTATTCTCTTGGCACAGGTATTTTTGACGGCACATTATACTGTTTGGTTTCCTCTGTCAATGTTGAAACCGATGGAAAGTTGTCAATGATAATCAATCACCATGGAAATATATGTTTAGAAGCATAAACATACCAGCATAGATATATTTCCCTGAGCGTTATACTGTGGCGAACCCAGTGCCTTGCTATCTCCTGCTCCTCTTAAAACCGATGCTGGTGCACGTCCTCTAACAGCTTCCTGGTTTTTCCTGATTGAAAATAAAGGTGAAGTTCTATGAACATGACACTTTTTATTACAGCATTAAACGGTACCAACAGAACGTTCAATGTAATCTTTAATGGGATGCAAATGTTTTAACACGGTCTTGGCTTCCACTATATAACATGTATCTCCATCACAGAGTTTGCTCACTGTTATTATATAGTTATGTTACTTTGTAGAGAAATAAAACTTTTATTACCTTGTAGCTTCCTTTTGTCGACGCTTGGAATCAAACTCCTTGCTTGGTGAAAACTTTGGTAAACTTGAGGGATCACAAGGTAAGGGGTTTGTAGTGAAGAACTAGCAAATATGCAACATGAATATGATATGATAAGTAGGATATCCAAAACTGGTAGTAAATAGAGCATCATCACTTTGAAAAACTACAGTCTTAAAAGCCTTAAAGAATATAAGGGGGAAAAAAGTCAGTTGGGGCTCTTGAGTAAAATTCAAAACTTTCAATAGCTGTCAGATGTTTTCATTTGATAAAGCACTAAAAGTACTTATATAACAGCATAAAAACAGAATTAATTTCCATGTAAAGTACGTCTGAAAAAAAGAAAGAATAAAAGGCTTCACAGCATTACCTCACTCTCGAGTGCGGAAGTTGCTGATCCTCGAGCCTCTGGTTCTATTGTGAGGAGCTTATCAACAAGAGCCAATGCCGGGGAAGAAAATTTTTCAAATGTTTCTGAAATTTTGCGGTTGTAAGGGTGTTGTGGCTTAAAACTTGTTGCATGAGGAAATTTTGTTCTCTGCCAATAGTCTTCAGACGGCGAACCACAAAGTTTAAAAATTTTGTGCATTTGTTCCACCTGCATAAATTAAATCACTCTCAAAGTTAAATTGCAACTCTTTGTCTGTGCTTAGTAGTAATAGAAATTACATGCTTATTATGCTCTTCTGTTTACTTGGTTAGGGAACCTTCTACTTCAATGTGCTTATTTTGAAAGTGACATCTGTACAGTTTTTACACTCGGATTTGGCTTGAACATATAAACTAAAACACAGGCTTAAAATGAGTAAACTATGGAAGAATAGCACACACCACAACACGTAGTCAGAAAATGTTAAATGAAATGACAGAAGTAGACAGAATTTAGAAAAACGACACCATTTCAGTACAAGTGCTAATTATGAACATTGGTTCATGAAACCAACCTCTGTTCTTCCAGGCATGATCGGCTTCCCCGCTAGCAATTCGGCTAGAATGCAACCAACACTCCACAAGTCAATTGCTTCTCCATACTCTGTAGCACCCAGCAAAAGCTCAGGTGCCCTATACCACAGNGTCACAACACGGCTAGTCAATGGCTNCTTTTTTTCAGGATCATATACTGTTGCAAGACCAAAATCTCCTATTTTAAGATTTCCATTGTTGTCAATAAGAAGATTTGAACCCTTGATGTCACGGTGCAGCACACCACGACTGTGGCAATGTTGAAGCCCACGAAGCAGTTGCTGCATAAAACATTTTATCTGCAAAGCCAACAAGAAAATAACTGAATAACGAACAACTAAGAAACTACCATTCATTTTTCCAAACAAGTTAATGGCCAATTTAGCTATAAACTAATACATCCACTCTTCTTTTCCTTAACACAATGTAACTTCAGTTTATAGTTTCAACAGAATGCACCTCAACTCTTTCTGGTTTAGAAATGAAAGCAAAGCTTGCAGTGACCAGAATCCACTCGAGGTAATCATCATTAACTCCTTAGAAATTTGTCAAAGAATAGTAGCTATTTAAAAGTACTTTTAAGTCTTAACATGCAGGGCATGTACCTGTGATTCAGTTAACTTCAAGCCATGTACAGTTGCTAGCCCAGCGAGGTCATGTTCCATGTATTCAAAAACAAGGTACAAACTGGTGGACGTTCTTGAAGTAACAAGACCCTCGAGCTTCATGACATTGGGATGGTCAAGTTGACGCATAATATAGATTTCTCTTGCCATGAACCGAACACTTTCCACATCTGCACTTGAAAACCGAACCTTCTTCAAAGCCACAATTTTACCAGTCTCAAGGTCACGAGCTTTATGCACACTGCTATAAGCCCCTTGTCCAACCTGCACATACAGCATTCACTTGCATGTAAACTAGTTTAAACATTTCTAAAGAAAAAGGGTGGCATGAAGAAGTGATATTTTGAAACTAACTTGGCCTAATTTTTCAAAAGAGTCTGCCCGTCGAGGCACCCACCCTTTGATGGCTTCTGCTGCCACTGAAGATAACCAAATTGGCCATCCGAAATCAACTTGTTCTCCTGCAATATGCTGCACGCTAAGTATTCTGCTCATCATCGGCATTCTGTCATCTACACCACAACTCACTGTCACGCGCTTCTGGTGCTGGCCTTGTGTGGCATCTGAGTGGTTGCTTTTATCCTCTGCAGTCACTATGACAGACCCTCTATTTGCTTGTGTTGATGTGTCAACAATAAGGGGAACCGAACCATCCGTGCCTTTACTACTATCTGACTGTGCAGTTGAGACAGAAGGAGCAATCAGTTGCACTGAAGACTTGTTCGACTCTTTTTCTCTTTCTTTCTCTTTCTCATACTCATCAACTCTATCTTTGCTTGAGGAGTCTTTTGAGCAGATGCACCCCATATTCTTACAAAAGGGGTGTTGCTTTCTTTCTCCAATCAATCAATAAATCACTACCTTTTTGTGAAACTTGTTAACGTTGTTAAGCAACTGGGTAGTACACTTGTATTTTCTTGGGAACCCAGAAGCTCCCACCCTACTACGAAGACGATCATGCCAGTGGAAAATCCACCAACAAAATCAATGTTGCAATGTGTCTATCAACTTACATCCCACGTAACAAGAATTCATAAAGAACCAATGTATAAAATTCTGCTGTGGATTTCAAAATTCAATGCTTTACACCTCTCCCAGATTGTAGAATCTTAAAAAGGACTCAAATGCCAAATGGCTTGAGATTTTGAAAATGAAGCGCTGTAAATGAATAAATGAACAGGAAATGTATAACCACGGAAGAACAAACAAAGAAGGGATTCCCCAATCAGAGGGTTGACAATTGAATCGAAAAGGAGGTAGATGAATAGGAATGAAGGAAAAGAGCTCAAATTCCTTGATCTTTGAATGGTGAAAAGGCTAAAACCATGTGAAGAATTTGCTGCAACGGAAACAGAGCACAACAACAATAACAACAATGGAGGATGATTTTCTTGGTTCTTTGTTGAAATGGAAAGAAAAAGAAAATGTTTTTAATTGTTGTTATGTTGTGTACAGAGGAAAAGCTGGAGGTTGAAGGGAGGAAAGGACATTAACGGAAAATTGAAAAAAGAAAAAAGAGTTTATTTGATTATGAGGAAAATGGTTGGAGGGATGAAAACAGAGATGAGAGAGTTTCGGGTTGTGTGCGAGAAATGCGAATCACCCAGAATTCCACATTCAACGTCGCTGGAATGTTTCCATTAATTTAACATATTGTTAAACCAACTTTAACACCGAATTAACGTTAAAACATAACATTAAGGTTTAGATATATTTTTGTTTCTGTTTTTTATAGTTATTCATCTAACAAGGCTCATTTCAACGTAACATGTCTATACTACTTGATAATATTCCATAGAAGAGAACTTTACGTGCGTAGAAATTTTGTTTTTTAAATTAAAATAATTTTTTTATTTTAATTTTATTTTTCAAGTAACTTTGTTTTAGAATTTAACAATTCTTTTAATTTAACTCTTTTTTTTCTTAAATTTAATTATTTATTAGTTAAAATAAATATTTAAAAAAAAAATAAAGATCACAAACATTGAAAAAAAATTGTAAAAATTATTTAACTTTACTTTAATAATCAAAATAATAATAATTTTATTATTTTTTGTTATTGTAATTATTTTAATGATTAAACAAATTTAACCAGAATAAAATACATATGTAGTCTTAAAAGCTATTATTGTGCCTTTTTAATACAATGATAATGGTGACATTGTTTTCGTTAAGAGTAGGAAATAAATTCAAGTGAAATTTTTATTTGAATAAAAAAGAAAAAATTTCATATTAATAGTATGTATCTATTTCTTTTTATAGTAAATTTGAAAAATAAAGTCAATTAGTGGACTGTTATTTTTCTTTTATTGTGAATTAGGGAAAACATGTGTTTACATTTTGATTTTAGGATAATAAAAATAATAAATATTATTATTATAATTACGGAATTAAAATCATTTTTGTAATAAAATAATTTTTATTCATTTTGTATGCTTAAATTTAAAAATTTGTAAAAAAAAAAAAAGCAGTGGTTAAACTTAAAGAAATAATTATTAAAAAGAAGTGGTTAAACTTAAAGAAATAATAATGGTCAATATTTTTACTTCTTTATTTATTTTTAAAAATTATTTTATTAAAAAATATAATTTTACTGTATAAATATTCAATAAAAATAGAAATGTCCATCATTCTATTTTGACCTAAAATTAAAATTCTTCTCTAATCTAAATTTTAATGTATTTTAGTCTCAAATTTTTGAAAAAAAAAATAATCTAATTAGTTAAATTTCTTTTTATGTTTTAAATGATTTTCACGGTTGATACTTACATATTAATGTACCGATGTTTAACATTAAGATGAAATATTGTTTAACATAAGATAATTAATGCAATTAAATTTAAAAGTTTTATATATATAATTAAATATGTTTTTAATCCCTATATTTTGTGACGCTCGGGCACTGACGAGGGCGGGAAGTGTGGCTCTTGGCAGGCTTCGAGTGAAGGGGTACATGGACGAATCGAACATACACCGGAATGAGAGGGATCTGGAGACTGTATGAGACTATACAGTTGAATGATAACTTAAAGGAATTGATTTGGGTACTCATATCAACAAATGCATTTGCTTTTCAGTAGCCTAACTCATAAGAACACCATGGTTAAACATGTTTAGCCTAGAGTAATTATGGGATTGGTGACCTTCCAGGAAATTTTTTCGGAAGGTGTTACATAAGGCGATTTTGGTTTTAGTTTCTCTTTCAAACTAAAATACAATTTAATAGAGTTGTCAAAACGGGTAACCTGACTCGACCCAGCCCGGCCCATCACGGGTTGGTCACTTAGTGAGCCAACCCAACCCGGCTCATTTATTAGCGAGCCAGAAAAACTTGAACCCGGTCCGACTCACCACGGGTTGGTGGGTAAACGGGTTGACTCACTAGCTCATTTAATTACATTTTTTTTAAATAATAAAAAATACAAACTTTCTGTAATTTAAATTTAAACAATTTTCACTCCCAAAAAATTATGTTAAAGACAGTTCAAAATAATAATAAAAATTACAATATAATTCAAATGTTATTAAAAAACAAACACAAAAATCATAAAAATAAGTTTCTTATATTCATCATTTTTTGTTCTTGTTGTAACCCTTAACCCTTGTTCTTGTTGTCTCCAGATTCACTAATAAAGATTTTCTTAATATCAGAACAATTCCGACAATCAATAAAAAAATATTAGTATTGTTCAAATAATTTCTCAAATTCAAAGATATCAAAAAGAACTTGTTCAAATAATGTATACTCAAATTATTTAAATAAAATGAACAAAATCTGATACAAGCATGTCAGAACATGAAAAAATCATTCCATGTCTTCAAATCCCCCAGAACAAAAAACAAATTCGCAAACCCCTACTTTTGTCATTATAGGGTTTTTGAAAAAAAAAAAGAGAAGTGAGAAAACAAAAATGTGGAGAAAAGAGAAGAAAAAAAGGAAGGGTGTTTTACCTGCTCTTTGAAGAATTGTAGTGAAGTGAGGGTGAGAGCACCGTCAAATAAGAGCAAGTACCATGAGTGATTTGTGAGAGCAGAGGTTACTTTTTTGGTATACACAGCGAGTGAAGAAAGTATTTTATTTTTTTAGGATTTCATAAATAAAATAATAAATTAAAAAAATAAAATTAGGTAGGTGGGTTGGTGGGCCAACCCGGCTCACCATGGGTTCAACCCGCATGAGCCGGGTCTGAATGAGCCAACCCGGCTCACCATGGGTTCAACCCGCATGAGCCGGGTCTGAATGAGCTGGGTTGAAATCTGACTCGCATATAAGTGGGTTGTATTTTTCAAACCCAACCCAGCCCAAACCCGTGACGGGCCGGGTTGGCTCGCGGGTTGTGACCCATTTTGACGGCTCTACAATTTAGTCATTCAATTTTAGAAAACTCCTTTTTTACCAAAATTTTTTAACTTTATTTGTTATATATTTTAATCATCCAACTATACCAAAATTTGAAATAAGAAAAACTTAATTTCATATCAAAATTTAAAAAGTAAAAATATATTTAATTAATTTTTAATTTATATGATCTATTTTTTAATAACTTCGTATTGATGTATATAGAAAGGACAATAATAGACAACATTTTTTTTATAACATTTGAACATCATTTATGTGTCATTCTAATATTGGTTTATGGTGGCGTTTATGATTATTATTATATATTGTTGAATAATTTTGGACCAAACACATAATGACATGTAGATGATATTCAAATATTATAAAAAAAAATAATATCTAAATATCATTATCCATATAAAAAAACGTGCATAAAAATTTGAGAAAAGATAAGAACAACAATTAAACTACCTTATCCTAGACTAGTACAATGTATTTGATTAAGGTAAGGTGGTGATGGTACTCACAAAACTCTTTTTATAGGATGTGATGTTACTCACCAATGCAGTACATTCATTTAATTAAATTTATTTTACTTTTTAATATAAAATTCTAACACACAACATTATATCATTATATTGTAAAATATAAATGAAAGAAATATAAATGAAAGAAAAAGATAAGTATAAATGAAACAAATATAATTAAATAATAACTGGTATCCTTGAATGTGGCATGTGCTTGAAGGGTTTCAGATGGAAGGAAGTATCCGCTGCTCTGCTAACTATGTTCCGCTCACTCCGATCACCTTTTTGGACCGCGCCGCCGTCGTTTACCGCCACAGACCTTCTATCGTCTTCGGCGACGTTACCTACACGTGGCAACAGACCCACCAGCGCTGCATCAAACTCGCTTCTTCCATTTCTCAACTCGGTGTCGGTCTTGCTCCCGGCGATGTGGTTTGTTTCTTTCGCTCCCTACCCTTTACCTAAATTTCACTCTTTTCTTTGGATAAAAAGTAAAACTTTTTTCTTTTTGTTTGGTTTGATTCGTTCGGTTTTAGTGGAACATTATGCATATCGAACTAATTTTGATTGTTTGAGCTTGAGATCAGGTTGCTGTATTGGCCCCTAATGTTCCAGCTATGTATGAGCTACATTTTGCTGTTCCGATGTCAGGGGCTGTTCTCTGCACCCTAAATACTCGTCACGATTCTGTAATGGTCTCATTGTTGCTAAAACATTCTGAGGCTAAACTTATCTTCGTTGATTATGAATTACTCGATATTGCTAGGGGGGCACTTCAAATCCTTTCAAAAACCACCACCAACCTTCCCCAGTTGGTCTTAATTTCGGAGTGTGGTGACCGATCACCTCTCCATGCTAGCAACACTTTGATATATGAGGATCTTATAGAAAGAGGGGAGCTTGGATTCGAGGTGAGGAGGCCAAAAGATGAATGGGGTCCAATCTCACTGAATTACACTTCTGGGACTACATCCAACCCCAAAGGTGTGATCTATAGTCACAGAGGTGCCTATCTTAATTCTCTTGCTACTGTTCTGCTTAACGAGATGAAGTCTATGCCCGTGTATCTGTGGTGTGTTCCCATGTTTCATTGCAATGGTTGGTGCCTCCCTTGGGCAATTGCTGTTCAAGGTGGCACAAATGTCTGCCAAAGAAAAGTGACTGCCGAAGGGATATTTGGCAATATTTTTAGGCACAAGGTTACCCACATGTCAGGTGCACCCACAGTTTTAAACATGATAATCAATTCACCTCCTGAAGTGCGGAAGCCGCTTCCTGGGAAGGTGGAAGTGATGACAGGTGGTGCACCCCCTCCGCCGGATGTGATCTTTCGGATGGAAGAGCTTGGATTTGGTGTGACTCATTCCTATGGTTTGACAGAAACTTATGGTCCAGCGACAATTTGTGCATGGAAACCAGAATGGAACAATCTGTCTCGAGTTGCGCAGGCAAAACTCAAGGCCCGACAAGGAGTGGCTCATGTTGGATTGGAAGATCTAGATATTAAAGATCCAGAAACAATGAAGAGTGTACCGGGTGATGCAAAAACAATCGGTGAGGTGATGTTCAGGGGCAACACTATCATGAATGGTTATCTGAAAAATTTGGAAGCAACAGAAGAAGCATTTAAAGGTGGATGGTTTCGGAGTGGGGATTTGGGAGTGAAGCATCCTGATGGATACATTGAGCTTAAGGATCGGTCAAAGGACATCATAATCTCTGGGGGAGAAAACATCAGCACAATTGAGTTAGAAGGAGTGATTTTCAGTCATCCAGCAGTTCTTGAAGCAGCTGTTGTTGGGAGACCTGATGATTATTGGGGAGAGACACCTTGTGCATTTGTGAAACTCAAGGAGGGCTGCACTGCTACAGAAGATGAGATTATCCAATTTTGTCGGAATCGTTTGCCTCATTATATGGCTCCTCGAACTGTGGTGTTTGCTGATCTGCCAAAGACATCAACAGGCAAGACACAGAAATTTGTTCTGAGGGAGAAGGCAAGGGCTTTGAGAGGCTTGACTAGGAACACTAGCCGTTTATAAACCATGATAATTCTGAAACTTGAATGTGATGTTTCTTAATTCTTGTGCTTTTTCAGGTTGTGATGCTTATTTATATATAAAATAAAATCTGCCTAATTGAATGATGTACAGTTGTGCAATGCTGCAACAAAGATAAGATGCTTACGACCAACCACCATTCTTTTCTCAGTCAGAAGTTTGAATCGATTTATAAGAATAATTGTAGATATAAGTTTTGAGTTACTAAACCATATTAAATGTATATTGTGCTTTTATTTATATTTTCATCTGTTGGTGTGATTAAGTGATTATTGTCTTATGGTGTGATTTCTAATCAATTTTCATATAAGATTATTAAAATTCATTTTCTATAAATAATAGAGTAAGGTAGACGAATTTATTTTATTGCATCACATCTACCTTTTGCACAAGAAAAAACACTTCTTTCTATCTCTGTTCTTAGGAAAAAAAATTTAAAAAACTTCCAAAAGTTATGGATAAAGCAATGAGATTGGAGTTCGAAACTCTCTGTCCTTTGGAAGCTTTGCCTCTAGGTGAGGAGTCTTTCTCCCTATATTACCTCAAATTTCTTCCTGTATCTCCATAAATTGAATTTTAAAATTCATTGAAAAATATTTTAAATTTTTGATGAATTTCAAAATTCGAATTTTGAAATTGGTTGAATAATTTTTTCTTTAACAAATTTAAAATCTGTTAATTTTTTTTAACGAATTTTAAAATTTGTTGAAAAATTATACGAAAGTTTTAACATATTACTATTTTTGGAATGTAGGGTGTAAAAAATAATGTGAGGTGGTGCAAGAAGAAACACTCCTAATTAAAACATGTCCTTGAAAACAATTTTCATTTCTATTACCAATAATTTACCACTTTAAATTTAGATTATATTTTTAAAAAAATTATAAAATCAAAGAAATAAAATCAATACTTTGCACTCAATTCACTAGTATAAAATTTACCAAAATGTAAATAAAACTCAATCAGTTTTAGTGTTTTATGATTGTCCTGTTCCTCACTACCAAAAGCTTTTACTCATGCAGGTGATGGATAAATTTACAGTATGGTTATTCCGCTTATCAGACAGTGTGTTGATTTCAAAATTGCAAAATATCATGAGCGTAGACTTTTAGTGGGAGTATTTGATTTCGCTGTGCATACATGACGCGTATCGATCTGTCTCCGTGCTCCGTAGTTATTATCTGCAGTCAGTTGCTACTTTTGTGTGCCCACCAGCTGTTCGACAAAAATGCCAACTAATCAAGGTAAGTCTTCTATCCTCAAATACTTACATAACCAGTTTTCTTTTTTTCATAATCAGTTCGTACCATTATTTTTAACTTTTACACAAAACGTGATTTCTACCTGTTTAGTTTAATTTATGTAATTTATAGGTTGAAATATTACTAGTAAACGGGTTGAATTATTTTTACGAAGAAATATTTTCGTCAATGCTGAATTGCGCCTGTGGTAAAAAGAAAAGGTAAACGCACTCAAGTCTGAGTGCGTTTTCCAAGAGTTACAGCAATTTGCACAAGTGGTGTGAAAGTGTCAGATTCACCTATTTCATTCTTGTTTTTGAGTGGTTGACCTTCTTTTTCTGGCCTTTTTACATCAGCTGATGTAAACACGAGGAAATGCTAAGAGAAATTACTTTTTTTCTTTAATTTGTGAGTATCTAGACTATATACATCAAGGTCAAAAAAACATCACTGTAGATGAAACCTTGATCACTTGAACATTTCTTCTTCTCTTTCGTTACTGACGGCTAGGGAAAAGTTTCTGCTTGATTTCTCCACCTAAAGGTAGTCTTCAATGGAAATGTTCAAGGCATCCCTATCTGCACAATCTTCACCACTTCCTTTCCAAGTCCCACTATCATAACCCTCCAAACCATTCCACCAAAACTCATCAGAATCATCAGCTCCAACAACGCCATTCCTTTCCTCCATTTTCTTCTCACTCTCCGGACTTTGTGCCACCCCACTTGAACTTCCGCCGGCAGCAATGTGTCTGGCGTCAACATCCATGCCAACATCGGAAGCCACCTTCTGAACAGACCTTGGAGACATGTCCCTCAGCTGACCACTGTAAGAAGACAAGGTGTCTGGCAAGTTAAGTTTGTCCAACGAAGAAGGCCTCCTGAGACAGTATACGGCGACGTCGTGGGCAACCGCCGCCGCCTCCGGCGTTACGTAGGTTCCCAGCCAGAGCCGCTCTTGGGTTCCCGGAACTCGAATCTCCGACACCCACTTGCCCCATTTGCGACGGCGAACACCCTTAAACTTGTTGTCCCTGCTTGGACACGTTGCATGCAGCGCTGAACTTTTATTCATTTGGGTAACTGAGATTATGGTATCTGTACTGAGTTTGTTGAATCTGTGAGAGAGAGATGGAGGTCGGTGTGGTTTATATAGGGTTGAAGAATTTAAGAGTCAGAGAGATTGAAAGAGGCAACATAGTAAGAGGACGGTGGAAGGATCGAAAGTCAAAATTTTCAAAGTCAAAGTAAAACTATATGATCGAAATGCATGCAATTAAGTAAAGTCTAACCAACTTGGAGGGACAAAGAATCATAACAACGCCACCTCTATCTATATACCAATCAAAATTCTTTTAGCTCACACAACGGAAAAATATATATTTTTTCATTAAATATACTATATGATCAATGGAAAGATGATAACTTTCTTAGTTATCATGAAAGTATCTATAATATATTTTTGTCACAATTTTAGTAATTTTAATAAAAAAAATTAATTTTTGTTGACTTGTTAATATATTTTATTTGAACTCCTAATCAATGCTTTTGTATTCGAAATGAATCTTCCCCTTGTTGAGAATATTGTGACACGTGAATTTGATTTACAATGCTCAGTTTTTGCTTTGGAAGCCCAGGCGCATCCCCGAGGAGTGAGAATACACACGACTACTTGGAGACAGAAGTGTGCGCGTGACATGAGTGTGCGTTATGATTAGCGCGTGGTTGAGGTGGTGTCGTGTTGGACCCTTCCTTAGACCTCTTCTTCATAAGGTATGTATACCGACTTCATAATATTTAATAACAGAGATAATAAGTTCAATGTGAACAAAATAATATCTAATTTTATAGTGACCTTATTATTATTATATTAGTAGGATGACGACGGGTATGACATGTTTATCCATTATTCAATTTGCAATAAAAGAAAATCGATCTGTTATATAACATGTTGGATATCTGTTTGAAAAAATATTTATAAATATTTTAAAATTTAGGCATATTTGTAAGTATGTGTAAATATTTAAAAAAAATATATTTTATAAATTTTTAAAATAAAATTTAAATAAAATATAAAATATAAATTAAATTGAATATAAGTTAAAATTTAATTTTAGTTAAGTTTAATTAATAAAATAAATTAAATTTTAATTTTAATTTTTGTGAATAATGATATTTGTAGGTGCAGATAGAATCAATTATATTATTCATAAAATATGCTTTAATTCTTTTACGTATGACTTTGCTAAAATATGTATTGGTATAGATTTTTCTTCCAACACCTTTTTACGTATGACTTTGCTAAAATATGCTTTAATTCTTTTACGTATGACTTTGCTAAAATACACTCAATAATCATCACGATTTCTTAAGAAAAATCGTGTTGACAAACACCTTTTTTTTATTTTTTCAATTCATACTTAGATAATTACACATTTATCGTTAATACTACCCGTTTTGATGATTGAAAAGAAAAACTGAACCGATTTGGTGCTTTTATAAAAAGAAAAACACGATTTATATAACCTTGATTCAATGGTGGAAAGGAAAAGAAGAACTGTCATAGCAAATGCAAGTTATACATGCCCACACCACACGTGCTATGTCATTTTGTACACAAACTATATTCCAAGAACCGATGGAAAGTTTGAACATAAATGTTTCATTTGTTTCATGAGATGGTAATACCATATTCATTCGCTTTCTTCATTAAATAAAATTTGTGAGAGTTGGGAAAATGATGGTGATAGATGTTCATGAGAACAACAAAAAGTTAAAGAAAATTAGGTTGTGCAACTAGAGCAACTTGTGTTAACAATATAGTCCAACAATTGATTTGGGGTCCATTCATTCAATGGGAAGAACTTCAGGGCTAAGTGTCAATATTATATAAGTTTGCTTAAAGCTTAAGTGAGAATTCAATGCGGGCATGGAAAAGTGAAAATTTGTTGTTTTCTGTTTAGACCATGCCATTAATGATGTTTCATTAACAACCCAGAAATCGTATTAGAAACAACATACAACCAGAGTTCATTGCGTGTCTTCAACTAAATAAAAATATGTAAAAGAATATCTTAAAATGTCAACCTTAATCTATATGTTTAGTTAAGAGAGTCACTTTTTGTGTGAAGAGAATAATGGTTGAAGAGTTCAACCTGCATTCCAAAATCTAATGAGAACCACATCTAACAACAAATATCTATAATGCACATTACGCGTTTCAGTGGACGCCAAAAAAGTGTAAATTTATCCTTTTGTGGTGAGATATGTCAACTATGTGGAATCCCAATCAACAATTTGTGTCCATTTTCACAACAAAATAATTTTCCTTTCCTGGCTTAAAAAATAGTTCATAAAAATATCACCTTTCAACTCATGCTGCCCATTTTTGTTTGATCAAGAAAATTAGCAATTCCGGTATATAAATATTAGGAGTAACAAACAAATAAACCCGACTCAATATTAATCTATCAAAAACGCAGAGTTGGATTGACCTAAAAATCAAAAAGAGGTTGAACTTTATAACCCATTACTTAACCTGCATATTTTTTTTTCTATTATTGAAAATTTAATATCGCATGGAAAGTTAAATTTTTTACTTTTTATATGAAAATGGACTGAAGTCGAGTTATCATCTGGATTGTTTCAGATTTTGGTTATGTTGCACTAAACTTTGGTTGAACTATCAGACTATGTTAATATGAAAAATTATCAGACTGTATTAATACGAAGTGTCATGAGTTTAATTTTTTTAATAAAGTCAGGTTGTGGGATTGGTCTGTCAGACTGCCGGACTTGGCGGATCGAGTTGATTAAGGTTCAAGTTGAAAACTAATCACATCCTGCCTTTTTTGGCCGAGTTGGTGGCTTGACTTTTTTTCCATCCCTAATAAAAATGATGGGTGGTTCTAAATCATGTGTACTAGATGCTTTGGTGAAACACTTTGTTAGACAATTAGATTAAATGTCCACTAGAAATCGTCTAATAATGTTAAAACTAATTATGTATTTTTCCCATTTGAAAAATTTGTACAGAAAATACTGAACAACATTTTAATTCATTCCTATACAAGTCTTCTATAAGAGAAAACGAAATAAAAATAACATAGTCGTTTTGTAAACGAAAGTGAAAAAAGTTGTTGGTGAATAAAAACCAAGTTCCTACAGCTTACATAGTTGGGTCGAAACACATGAATGGGTTGAGTTATATTCTATCTCCATCACAAACCAAACAAACACTTGATGATGATCAACGATCCCCATAGAAGAAATGCATGGAGAAGACAACATTTTGAAATGCCACTGTCATTTATGACCTTTAAAAATGTGTATGGTATACAGAGAGTAACATCAAAACACAAAACAAAAGGTTGTACATTTACCAAGATCTAAACTCGATATTAGATACAGAACTTACAAAATGGAAATGTGAACACTAACAGGACATATTATCCTGCTGAGGGTCAGATGAATATTTTCGTAGCTGATATAACACAGATGATGTCTAATTGAAAGCATTAGAGACAGAGTATAAGAAGTCCAAGAAACCTGTTCCCTTTAAAAGACCCTTACCTGTTAAAAGTTCAAAATCCAACAACAGGAGGAAACCAATAACAGCTGCTCTCCCATTTATTATTTCATTCTTTACAGTGAAACCAAATCCCTCTTGATCCTCATCAACAACCATTTTAACCTAACCATGTCATAAAACTAGTCAATAAGTCAAAAGGGCAGATATGGAATGTAATAGCATAGATCCAGATTAATTATCAGGTTGTTATAGCTGTTACCTCTTCAACATTGACATCTGTTGCAGTTACACCAGGTTGAGCCTTCCCGCTAAAGACAATTTCTGCAGAAGCATCGGTTTTCCCACCTCTCAGGCTGATGTAGATATTTTGTTCATCAGTTTTCACAGGATAGGTAAAGAGTTTCCTCAAAGCGGGTGTGAGAACTCTCAGAACAGGATTTTTTGGATACCATTCTTTGATATCTCCTGTTAGCAGATCAAATGTGCTATCAGTTGTTGGGCAGACTATGCACCCATCCTGCATAATAATTGTAAAAGATCGTCTCATTATCAGTCAAGCAATACTCATAATGAACACATTCATCAAGGATTTTGTTAGGTTCCTTTATGCAAGGAACTGAACAGCAGCAAAAAAAAAACGCACACCCACTCAACAGTGTAAGAGATATGTATATACATGTATTGATATTTCCTCTGTAATGATAAGAAAAGATGAATACAGTATCTAACTCTCCCCCAAGGAAGCCTCCCTTCCTCCACTGGCCAAGAGGT
>NC_028361.1:1296208-1297862 GCF_000741045.1 Vigna radiata var. radiata | reverse complement strand
CTTAATTCCAAAATTCTCAATCCCCTTCCTCTCTCAAACTATTTGTTATTTATACTCTCTCTCCCTTCTAACAAACTCACTCTCTCTCCTCTAACCGATTTCCCCTCTACCCACCACTAACTTTCTCTTCTTTTATTCCTCCTCATATACACTTTTAATTGTCTAACAGATTTTCAAATACGATAAATCATTAAACTTTTAACTCAATGGCCACTGCTTCAGCATAAAAAGAAAACAACACAAATCTCACAATCTCATGTTTCCTTTTACGATCATGCTACCAGGGCAGGGAATTGGTATCCAAATTTACAAGTAGCAAGTAGCGCAAGTTATAAAGGTTAAACTATTTATTTGATCCCTATGATTGCCATCATTTTAAGCTTTAGTCCCTGTATAAGGAAACCACAGCTTTTACTCTCTGACCAATTATTTTTAGCGGGGAACTTTGGCATCAGTTTTTCCCATGTTAGCAGGGGAAATCAGGACTTAACTTCTGTGAAGCCTAGTTACACAGATATGATACACATATGGGGATTTTTTTTTTTTTTTCAAATTTAAGACACGATACGTCATGAATATGTGAACAAAAGTCTATAGATGCAAAATATTGATAAAGAGGATGTTGACCCTTTCTCATTAATTCATAATTATGACGGTCACAATTTACAAAAAGAAATGTGATCATAAAAAAAATACAGTTTTTGTTTGAATCATAACTAGTATTGATCAACTAGGTCAATAAAAACATTTATGGTAGAACTCAAAACAAGTATTGCTCTTACAATTCAAAAGCATAGCTAAATTACCATCTAATGCTAATTTTCCTTTCATGTTAGAGCATCTACAATGCAAAGGTTTTATAAGAAATTCTCAAGCAATCTTATTTTACTTTAAGTGTATCCGACCATATCACATAACTTTTAAATAACTTCTACAAGTTTTACTCCAATGGTGAGACCTCATAACATCCACAACTTACAATTCTTTTATTCCCATTTCAACTTTTTACAACATAAAAAAATAATTTACTTATTCTAGTTAAATATTAATTTAATCTTTGTTTGAAGTCACGTTGATATTAGACTCTTTTTTTTTAACTCTTAAAACCCAGGTCATAATTTTAAGACCTGTACTATACCACATCAACATGATACACTAAGAGTTTCTAATAAGATCTAGGTTTTAAATTTACGAGTCTTGCATTGGAGATGCCTTGTTATAATCCAGAACTAACAAACACAACTTCTAAGTTTAGTTCATCAACCAATTTAAGAAGCTCAACACCTTCATATCTCCACTAATGTTCCAAAACCTTGTCTCTCATTATTTATACAAAAATCGCAGCTTGCAGTGTCCACAAATCTAATATTCAGCCCTTTTTCAATCCATTTTAGATCTCTACAAAGAATGAATGAAAGAGTATGTACTCCGATTTCTCTCGTGCCATAAACACAAATATGATTGTCTCATATACTATTCAAACCATATGTTAGAAAAAAATAAAAATTGGATAACTATTTGGAACTATTTGAGAAGAACAGGTATTAAAAATGGGTACTACATTTTCAATTTTGAAGAATTGAGACTTCATATATTGACTTTCATTCACGTGCAAGGACTAAAACTTATAATTTTGTCTTATAAAGACTAAAAC
>NC_028361.1:1290271-1293338 GCF_000741045.1 Vigna radiata var. radiata | reverse complement strand
GTGTTTATGTTCATTGATGAAGAATATTATTCCAATGAATCAGAGCTTGATGAAGATCTATGGTGGCAAGACAACGCCCATTCTCATGGCTCACCTGATAACACTTTGTATTGGGAATCTCAGGTCTCACTCCTTCAGGTACTTTTTCAACATTCCTTCAACAAATTCTATTTCTGCTTTCTTTTCATTGTTATATCATTCATACTGTATCTTTAAAACATATAATTTAGTATTAAATTTCGTATTAAATCGACTTTTTAAGATTGAGTTATTCTTTATATTAAACATTGAAAATTTGTTTTTTATCTGCATGTTCAACACATATATTCAGCATTTTGATTGGGTTGGTTTTAATTTTAAGGTGAACAGCTGCATAAACTAATTTCAGAAAAAAAGAAGGAAAGGAGATTGTTGTGTTTGTGTTAACATTGAGAAGATTGATTTTGATTTGAAGAATGATAGGGACAATATTATTTAACAAAAATTAATTGGCAGAATTGATCTTTTCTTTTTTACTTATTCTTTTTGTGGTTGTGACTATTAAGAATGAGTTCTAGGCCTAACTCAATCCCACAAAACCGGTTTGTAAGATGAGGTCTGCATCCAACTTATATATTATAAATTGGTTTTATCTCTAGTCGATCTGACACTTCCAACAGTGACTTAGTAAAACTTGCACCACATCTTAATTGTTTGATGCTTTAAAGTATTCGAATATTCCTTTAAAGTTTAACTTACATGATTTGAAAATTATTGTATGTGATTAACTTACAGGATTCTTTAAAATATGTAATTATTAATATCTACCACAAAAATGTTATATGATGTGTGTCATAGTATTATTGGATAGATATGATGTTTATATCTATTTGTATATTTGAAATTGGTCTTACAGGAAACATTGGAGCGTTACCATGTAGGAGGGTCAAAATTGAGAGGAGAGGTTGGAAGAATCATAGAAGAGGTGAAGGGTTCGGATTTCTGCAGCTGTTTGAAGGGAAAGCCTTTGGATTGCAGCAGCTGTTTGAGAAGAGAAGTTGTGACGGAGCTCCGAGACAGAGGATTCAGTACAAAGCTATGCATTTCAAAATGGGGAACGACGAAAAAGTTTCCAGGAGGTTGTCACGAATACATTGAAGTGATTGCAAAGACATCAACAAGGAAGAAGCAGATTCATATTCTGATAGAATTGGAATTGAGAGAGCAGTTTCAGATTGCAAAAGCAGGTGAAAATTACCAGTATCTCGTTTCGTGTTTGCCTGAGTTTTATATTGGAAAAGCAGACAACTTAAGTGCGATTGTTCGAGTAATGTGCAATGCTGCAAAGAAATCAATGAAGGAGAAGAAAATGCATGTGGGTCCTTGGAGGAAGACTAGTTTCATGCAAATGAAGTGGTCTGGCTTCAATCAAACATATCATAATAATAATAATAATAATAATAAATCATTTCAAACACATTCAACTCGATCTTACATCACCATTGCAGGAGCTCCTACACCTGTGGCAGTCACCTGAGTTGAATTTCACTATAAATATTCAATTCCATTTTAGTAGTACTAGGACTTCCTGCCCTACTGGAGGAGCTATGTATCATTAGATCATTTCCATTCAGTGTCCTTTACTTTTAGGTCCAAGATTATCATGTAACGTAATCGCCTAGCCATAGAATATTATTATTATATCATATATTCTCACTCTCCTCCTGTTCATTCATCAATACAGTTGAGGAGAAGTGTTTATTCCGCAAAGCATTGGACTATCTTACTAATTTAATTTAATTTCATTTTCAGTTTTAATTTACTTTTTGTATATTTTATTCAATCACATTATTTTTTAAACCTTTTTGCAATTTTTAGTTTAATACAAGAACTTTTTTTACAAGAATTAATATTTTATTTAATTGTTAAACAAGTATATTTTTAGCATAAATAAATATTTTTTTAATTCTTATTCTCATGATTCTTCTAATTCATTATTTTTCTATTCTTATAATCCAATAACTAAAGAAAAAACTTAAATTTTACTGTATTTCATTAGAAATATTTTATTAGACTTGGATCCTAATAATACATAACCTTTCCAATAAATATGCTATAAAATTTAAGAGTTTTAAGGACTTTTTGAATTTGTAATCCATTATTGAAATTATATGAATTATGTGATTCAAGTGATAAGTTTAACACGAATTTAAAAATCACAATATTATTCCAAAAAAGAAACGAAATTAAATAAACTATAGAGTATTGTCCATCTAGGAAAACGATCCACCTATAAATAGATATATTTCATATTAAGGCAATATAATGTTTTTTTAAATCATGTGTAACACGAAAAGTTTCGGTGAAGTATAAAGAAATCTTGTAATGCTTGACAACCAATAAGAGTTTTTCAATACTCTTAATGATAAAATGTTCAGTAATCAGTTCAACATTTCTAAATACAAGTACGAGAATAGAATATATACATTTCTGTCATCAAATACTAAAGTATGAATACTGAGATCGTAGACAGATGAAAAAGCTTTGTTGAGAATCTTATCAGGGATTGAATAAGTGTGTAATGCTATATTTCTGACATCAGACAACCGTTAATTAAACTTTAAAATCAAAAGAGCAAAATTTAAAAGTACTGTAACGGCAATCATTAGAATCTGATTGAAATACATTTTGGAAGTACCGACTAAATATACATCCTCTTGATTCAGCAGTGGATGACGATGACAAGTAAATCTACACTCATTTTTCTTCTTAATCTATAATTCTACGCTCATCTTCGAAAGTGGATATTTACTGAAGGCTGCAGGAACATAGTCTGCTGAACGGAGAGGGCAAGGGGCAAAATTGGATGAAAAAGGAACGAAGAGATCTTTTTTGCACGACCGTCCATACTACCAGCTTCAGGACCTAATTAACGAAGTTCGTTGAGTTTATGTCAGAAAGCAGATGAATGTTGAGTGGATAACTTGTTGATTCATGTCGGAAATAATTACCATATGAGAAAACCCACATCCCATCCCTTATTTTACTTTCGAAAGTGAGGGAACCTTGTCAATTTTAAGTTCAGAAA
>NC_028361.1:1165619-1289861 GCF_000741045.1 Vigna radiata var. radiata | reverse complement strand
CTGGTTTGATCTTAAATTTGAGAGAATATGGACGCCTCCTTAAAATGAACTTGATTGGATGGTCAGTTGACTGCCTATGTCGATCAGTTGCAGAAATCAGCTGCAATGACGGGCAAGAATTAAAAATACACAAGTGAAAGAACATATTGTGTGGACTATAAAGGAGAGAAACAAAAGTTAATTAAACAACGGGATTTCTTTCATCTATTATTTAGCAAATCTTGCAGATAGTTGCGCATGTACGTATGCTTAATGCATGTATGCAAGCAACCTCCTATTTCATGTCAAATCTTCTTCCCTCCAAATCCCTTTTCTCACACATAAATTAACCATAGAAAATCACTCTTGAAAAACAAAACTAATTCNAAGTAAAATCTTACACCTCCGGTCACCCCTCTTTTTTCAATAAAATAGGAATCTCTACATCAGTAATCAGGNCATANAATCCATATTCCAATAACTATATCACTTTTAAGATACTAGGTGGCAACATCAGTGTTGCAAAGGTCACCGGCATCTCCACCAAAACAAACTAAGCTTCAAATTTCTTTCCACACATCTAAAAGCCTCAACATTGAAAAAATGGGCATTCGACATGGTACCTTACCAAACAGGATAAAAAGAGAGGCCCTAAGCAATAAGTCCAACTGATGTTATAGTCTTTCTCCAAAGGAGGACCTCAATGTGATTCCCAAACGAAATTATTATTTGATAATGCTCATCTAACAGCTGGAACTCCACTTTCACAAGCATATACCCAACTTTGTCCAAAATATATAAAATTTAATTAAAAAGAATTTTGGTCACTGAATGGAAAATAGAAACATCTATAGTAAACCTTGTCATCAAACCGGAAAAGAGATTGATCAAAGTAAGGAGAAGGACTCTGAGACTGACAGCTGAAAGGCAAAGAAGCAAGCATCTTCTTCACAAACTGCAAAACAACACACACACACACATATATATATATATATATATTCAGAACTCGTTAGCTTTCCTTTATCCGGAAGGGAGCAAGAGGGGATACAACCAACAAAACCTCACTACCTGTGAAGGGTTGCTTGCCTTATCTTTTATGCTCCGTAGCTGTTCCCGTGCATGGATATTGTTTGAATGAGAAGATATGAAATTCATATACATTAAATTTCTTGATGTTGCATGAAAGTGGTCACAGAACTGCTCAAACAACAGATAAAGCTCATCTGCAGAATTCTGATAAAGATTTAAAACCGAGTCACTAAAAACACCAACAGACCAACACATAGAACCCAAGAAGAAAATAGAACAAGATGAAAAACAAATGTACCTGATAAAATGATACGATTTCAGTTGTATCCATGTTATATACAGCAACAAAAGCAGGGTGGTGATCAGCATTTCGTGACACCTGAGGCTTGAAAGCATGAAAGATTAACACATTTGTCATATTACTTCAATATACTTGAATCTCCAGGTTGAAATTTTCTCGAATGTTTAATCAGATAAACACCTAAACATGAGCCCTGGCCCACTTTTTTCTATCTGTACCAAATTGTAACATGAAAAAAATTCATTCTTGGAGCCACTTAACTGTAAAACTCTAAAAAGTCAGTCCCTAACATGGTATGACTGCATCAGATCTCCACTACCTAGTGATAAAGAATTCCATCCTTGTTAACCAAGTCTGATAACTAAATTAAATTTCAGTAATAGGATGGTGAAACTATGTTTTGAGGAGGCAAGTTAAAAGAAAAATACGATTTTTGTTATCAGTGTCAAGATTTAAGCATTTATCTTTGACACTAATACTTTTCAACAAGATGGGTTGACCTTTACTCTACTTCAAGTAGGACGGCCGCATATGCAAGCTACAGGAAACAACAAATGCTATATCATTTTTATTTTATATTTAGGCTTTGGCACTCTCATATTCTTAGAAGTAATTTGCTTTCTACTCAGGGAGTCTGTGAATGGTACAATAAGAATACAGAGAGTTCAAAGGAAAAGGCACAAAGAGAACTCACCCCTCCATCTACACTACCAAACTTGATTAGCAAATGGTGTCGGTCCAAGAATTGTACCTGCCCACGAGTTAAACAGATGTAATGTTACATTCCATAGTCAAATGTTCTTGAGATGATAAAGCTGTGTCAAAGACCCTACCTTCCAGATAATCAAATCAACATAATCTTGAAAGTGGAAGTAAAACTTCTTCCTAAGCCCTTGAATCCTCTGGTAGATGGGAGGGAAATAAAAAAAAAATTAATTTCTAAATTTTAAAAAAAATTGGAAAGATACGAAGATCAAGTCATATATACACAACAGCAGCCAAAGTCATGTACCCCCACAACTTCGGAAAAACAAAATAAAGACAGCAAAAATTTCAATACAGTAATCGGGAAAAATTGAAGGGGTAAACATTTAAAAAGGTACATATATGACAAACGGTTTTTTGTCACTATAAAAAGGCATTGCTGCAATATGCATGCCTGGAATTTCACATTTTAGAATATATTCTTATCCATATACATACTCATGCTTGAAATCGTCCTAATAGAGATGGGATATGCGGAAATGCAGACAACGGAAAATTAGAGAGAAGGGACACTGAAAGTGTTTATTACAGTCCAGGAATCATTAAACATACAATACAAGTGGTTAATAAAGTCAATAGGTTATCATTCAGTAACCACTATTGGAACATAATTAACTGGTTTGTGGTTGATTATTCTTGAAATGGAAATTATTTTACCAACAATCCTTCATTGTAATTTCTCCTTTTAAATTAATGCAAAAAGTTTGTGTGCATCTGTAATAATGACTGTGTCGGACAACAATTAAACAAGTGCCATGCATTTCTATTCCCACACATTTATATTCCTGTGAAGACACAGAAATATGGATGTAGAGCAACAAACAGTGTTCAAATGTAAGTGACAGCATATAAGATGTGAGATCTTAAAACGATTTGCTCTGAAGAGCAAAAGGAAAGAAATTTCAG
This sequence comes from Vigna radiata var. radiata, assembly GCF_000741045.1. Lineage (NCBI taxonomy): Eukaryota > Viridiplantae > Streptophyta > Magnoliopsida > Fabales > Fabaceae > Vigna > Vigna radiata. Next base: position 1,286,881 of record NC_028361.1, on the reverse strand, counting down.
TATAAGATGGGGAAGGGGATAACCTTCCAATATAATATAAGAACTGTACACGTCAAGCATAGAATAAAAGCTATGTAAAATGCAGGAGAATATTGTACAGCAATAAAAAAAAAAAAAAANTGAAGACCAACCAATGTTTCATCTCTTTCTTCANTCCANAGTCCCTGGAATATGAATGAAAGCAATCGCTGTTTTATTCCACTCAGGAAAGAATTCTCCGGATTAGTCTGGCCTTGATGCATTGGATTTTCAATGTGATTCCCAGGAAACTGGAGCTGTTTAATTTTGTCAGAAAATGCCATGCCCTGTCAGAATGATTGGTGATTTGGCCTATATTTTTGTGAGTTTAGCTTTTTACATATGCCACAAAACCATCAGAATTATCAATTTTGAGCTAGAATGGCTTCATAATTGATAAGGGATGATTGGGATGTAGTGACAATTAAAGATGACCACAAAATTATTAACTTGAACCACTGAAGCAGAATTGAAAAACATTCCCAAGATGTTACCCATCCCGATGATTTGAAAAAAAAAAATCAACTGTAAAAGCATTAAAGGACAGCCCAATGTACACGGACAAGAGTTATCACCCAGAGTGATGTCTAGGGAGGGTAAAAGTACACACGGCCTTAACCCTACAAGCAGATATGTTGCTTCTAGGATTTGATCCCATGACCTCTAAGTCATAAGCCAGCATCCTTGTTGCCAAGCCAAGTCATGCCCTTGAATTGTATAAGTTTAAGTATCCTTAAAATAACTAGTTTAGTTCAAGGGAGGACCCACTATTGAAGCATAAGGGGTGGCCAATGGAAAGCCACAAGAGGAGGGAGAAGGCAAGGGAACAAAAAATGGGGTGGATTGAACTGTGAAGTTTGAACCCATGCACTCTTGTTGCAAGTCCCAGTTCCACTAAATGTTACAATTTCTTTTTTCTCAAAGTCCATGACAATCTATGTAATTGTGTCCTAAACAAAACGCATTAAAATAAAGTCAATACCAAAAGCTTACTGACCTGAGCATTGGAATTGAGAAAAAGCTGGTCATCTTCACGGCAGAATTCCCCAATAGCCCGTACATCAACAAGGTTACCAGCATCTCTTATCTGAAGAACATGTATAGTTTGATAGCGAAGTGATACAATTGCCAATAGGTCATCATACAAGAAGACACCCGTATTATGGGTTAAATTAACAAAGTCGTTACAGAAGACCTTCTTGTCCAAGATCTCTCCATCTTCCAGTCTATTTCAACAGGTACCCAGAATGATCAGAGTATGATTGATTGGTCTTGTTATGTTGAAGATCAGGAAAAAAAAATGAATATAAAGAATGATGAATACGCACCTCAAGAGGTGGAAAGTTATCTTTTCAATTGAAGGAACACCATGGACAGCTCCTCCTACAGCAGGTGCATCAGAAACTTGGGCAGGCGTTGAAGTAGCAAACAGTCCAAATTGCTGGCTCTCCAAGTAAAGAAAGAAATCTTTACATATAAGCTCATTACAAGAAGCAAGTGGTACACAATATAGTTGGGTGAAAAAACTGTCAAATCTTTTAGCTCTAGATGGCAAATCATGTTTATCGCAATCTTCATCTTTGCATGAAAACGAAAGCCATCTGGGCCTATAAACGATCAGCTCCTGATAATTTCTGCTGAAACTTATAAGGTACTGTCCATCATCAGTGAATTTACGAAACAAGTGGTCTGGGCACTCAACCTCATAAATAGTGTAACTTGGCACCAAATTTTCATAGAAACACCGAGCATGATGAACCTGCAAGAATTAAATTACACCTGCAAAAATTAAATTCGATTCAGGTTCCTTCAACAGAGGAACAAGACAACAAATTTCAAAAAGTGAAAGCAAATCTTCCAAATTGGCACATCATATTTATCTTTTGCATTTCAAGCTTCAACTTTAAAAACATCAGGTTATACTTGACACTGCATAATACAACCAGAATCAAAGAAACTGTCCAACCTCTCTAAATACAAAAAGTGTAGACAAAGCAAAACCTTGTTTATCTTCCCTCAATCATGTTTTTGATAGTTCACCGGGGAATGTTCACATTTCCTACAATTACAACTTACAACCCTGTACCATTTCTTCTTAACACTCCCCCCCCCCCCCCTAAACCCTAAAAAGTGGCTAAAGAAGACAACACATGTAATAATTCTCAGAAAAAACAACAACAAATATTATTGGTAGTGAAAATAAATTACACTAGTGCCAGGAGGAGGAGTGCAAATCTGACGATTAAAAATCCTAGCCACAATATTGCTGCTTCTGTACATTAAAGCGTGTCCACAAACCGTAAAGGTTCACCCTGGAAACGAAGAAACGAATTTTTCATGTCAGAAAAGTTATCTCTACAAAATTAATATTTTTAATATTATGTTAATGAAATATTTATAAAAANCTTGCTGACCTGAGCATTGGAATTGAGAAAAAGCTGGTCATCTTCACGGCAGAATTCCCCAATAGCCCGTACATCAACAAGGTTACCAGCATCTCTTATCTGAAGAACATGTATAGTTTGATAGCGAAGTGATACAATTGCCAATAGGTCATCATACAAGAAGACACCCGTATTATGGGTTAAATTAACAAAGTCGTTACAGAAGACCTTCTTGTCCAAGATCTCTCCATCTTCCAGTCTATTTCAACAGGTACCCAGAATGATCAGAGTATGATTGATTGGTCTTGTTATGTTGAAGATCAGGAAAAAAAAATGAATATAAAGAATGATGAATACGCACCTCAAGAGGTGGAAAGTTATCTTTTCAATTGAAGGAACACCATGGACAGCTCCTCCTACAGCAGGTGCATCAGAAACTTGGGCAGGCGTTGAAGTAGCAAACAGTCCAAATTGCTGGCTCTCCAAGTAAAGAAAGAAATCTTTACATATAAGCTCATTACAAGAAGCAAGTGGTACACAATATAGTTGGGTGAAAAAACTGTCAAATCTTTTAGCTCTAGATGGCAAATCATGTTTATCGCAATCTTCATCTTTGCATGAAAACGAAAGCCATCTGGGCCTATAAACGATCAGCTCCTGATAATTTCTGCTGAAACTTATAAGGTACTGTCCATCATCAGTGAATTTACGAAACAAGTGGTCTGGGCACTCAACCTCATAAATAGTGTAACTTGGCACCAAATTTTCATAGAAACACCGAGCATGATGAACCTGCAAGAATTAAATTACACCTGCAAAAATTAAATTCGATTCAGGTTCCTTCAACAGAGGAACAAGACAACAAATTTTCAAAAAGTGAAAGCAAATCTTCGAAATTGGCACATCATATGTATCTTTTGCATAATACAATCAGAATCAAAGAAACTGTCCAACCTCTCTAAATACAAAAAGTGTAGACAAAGCAAAACCTTGTTTATCTTCCCTCACTCATGTTTTTGATAGTTCATCGGGGAATGTTCACATTTCCTACAATTACAACTTACAACCCAATCATTGTACAATTTCTTCTTAACACTCCCCTTCCCCCCAAAAAAAAAGTGGCTAAAGAAGACAACACATGTAATAATTCTCAGAAAAAACAACAATAAATATTATTGGTAGTGAAAAGAAATTACACTAGTGCCAGGAGGAGGAGTACAAATCTGACGATTAAAAATCCTAGCCACAATATTGCTGCTTCTGTACATTAAAGCGTGTCCACAGACCGGAAAGGTTCACCCTGGAAACGAAGAAACGAATTTTTCATGTCAGAAAAGTTATCTCTACAAAATTAATATTTTTAATATTATGTTAATGAAATATTTATAAAAATAAATGGTCACAGCCGGCATATTCAAATCAAAATTATCCAAAGTAAGTCAATGACAGTGTATGTAAAGCAAGATGAGTAATTTACATATTTGAACGTGGAAATGCTTGATTAAGAGATGACAAAAATGATGAGTACACAAGACATAATGAGGAGAGAGTTAAAAATATTCAGGAATTAAAGAATGAGGACCGAAATAAGATTGAAATAATACACAAACACTTGCAAACTTCTTGGAAAACAAGTACAAAAGAAGAAATAGGAAGATAAAATCAATCAAACTTCTCCAATGAGTTCTAATCAAGTATGCACTTCAACTTTTGAAAAATGAGCTGATTTCAAATTATGACAAGGCTATCATTTATACACGCGTCGGTTGAGAAGCTTGTCTAAAATGGGAACTGAGAAAAGCAGGAGTAGAAAAGGCCAATCTAAGTCATCTAGAGTGTGTGAAACATGTGCTAAGAGTCCTAAAAATTATACAGACTGTAGTTTAGGTTTGATGAACCTCAAACCGAATCCTAGAGTGCATTGCGATAACAACTATCATTCTTTCGCTAATAATAAATTGAAGACGCTATCATCACCTAAATCTTAACATCAGCATACACTATCTAGTTTCAACCTTAGGTGGATCTTAACGAAACGAAACATAGGCGCAGTTCAGAATTCAGATTCAACAGTCAACTCATCCTAGTTCAAAACTCGGTATTATCGCGATACAATTACATTTTCACACATTCAACAAAGAAGTTGAATGGATAAAGCGAGTTAAATCAGCGTTCAGAAAATTGAACCTAAAACAATAATCGGAAAAAGAGAGAATTAGAGATTGCGCGCTGAGAAGAAAGAGTTTACCGGTGGCCACAGTGAGAAGCGCCGTTGACGGAAGAAAGGAGAGAATAGTAGAATCGAGAGAGCGAATGAGAGCGAGAAATTTGTGTTGTGTTGTGTTGTTTTGTGTTGTGTTTGAGGGGTTGGGGTTGAGTTTGGGTAAATAAAAAGTGAGTTTGGAGATGCCACGTCACATGCATGCCTTCATTTCTATTTATTTCCCTTTGCAACTTGCAAAAATGGATTAAGCACCACAACTATCCTTTCATTCCTTTTCTTCTTCTTTTTCCCTTTCTTTCTCTATTTTTTAGGATAAGGTGCACCACAAAATGATATCATGTGAATAATAATAATAGTAATTTAATTTGATAGAAAGGGAATATTTAATAAATAAATTTTATTAAATCTTGATCGATTCTTTTTTTTATTTCGAAAAGATATTTTTTTGACACGTAATTTTTTTATATTTATTAAATGTTATCTTTTCTTATTTTTTAGTATTTTCTTTTTGAAAAAATTATAAAAGTTTATATTTTTATAATTATTTTATTTTTATATTATAAAAATGAATGTAAAGTATGTCGTGGTATTATTATTTTTTATTTTTATTTAATACAAAATCATAGTCAAATGTAATTATAGATCACTCATTATTACTAATATTCAAAAGGATTTTATAAAAAAAAATTGTAGTAATAAGGAGTATTTAAAGGTTTTTTTAGCAAGGATTCTTTCAAATGCATGCATCTATTTTATGGATATTCGTGTATTTTATAGAGAACCTTTTTCATTTTAGACAATTATTGTATTTAATAATGGTCATGGTTATTCTTAATTTAGATATCATTGGACAATGTTAAAATACTCCTTACACTGCAATTTTTCCATGTTAAAAGAATACAAAATATCATTACACAGTTTGTTAAAATTGAATCAAAGGATTGAGATTATTTTTTTCTGACGGTATACAATTATTTTTGTTTGTAACTCTATCATTAAAATCATACAATCATTAGTTTCGATGATGAAAATCCCGTAGTCAGGTTTTTCAAAAATGTATCTTTAATTTATAATAAATTTCAACCAATAATAAAGAATGCATTCGGTGTATAAGATAATATCATATTATTGGCATTGGCATTGTATACAAATAAAATTTAAAAGTGCTAACATTATTAATGAATTGGTTGAAGGCATGAAAATTATAGTTTTCATATTGGAAAATGATTTGCACCACATTAGAAATGGTGCTATTATTGATAGTACATAGAATGTGGCCTAGTTTTGACCTCCATGAATAGCAGTGACCAAAATAGCATACAAGACAAAGCCGACAATCATGCCGCTGAATTTTATAAATGAATCACTTACAAAATTACAATAACCTGGAAAAGATTGCTATTCACTGATATAAATTTTCTACAAAATTAGAATAACTTGGAAAAGATTGGCTATTATATTCACTAATATAAAGAAAAAGGTAAGAAAGAAGAAAAGTGAGATCACTTGAAAATTTATAATATCTAAAAGTATATCAATAAAACACTGCCATCCCCAAAAATAGCAAAGCAAGAGTGTCAACATACAAATGGTTATGGATACAAGATAAATGCTTCAAAAAAAATTTAAAACAAAATTAACCCACCCCACCTTGACACAGATTCTTCAACAATAATCAAAAGTGATAATGTAGACATACAATAATACTTTATTTGGTCTTTAGTTTGGAACAATGTATTTAAAGTAGTTGTACTTTTTTTTTTTTCGAAATTTACTATTGTTTTATATTTTATAAAAACAGTTTAATTGGTCTTTTTGACGTGACAACTTAGCCAATGATAAAAACAGTGTTTTGAATCCAAGCACACTGTACTCGGCAAATTCTATTTGAATATCTTTTGTCTTTAAGAGCCTCATCAACCAAACCAAAACTAAAAAAAGACTATGGCTCTTGAAAATCTCCAACTTGAAGATGCAACATAGGATTTTTTCTCTCTTATCATCTCAATTCAAAAGTGTTTCGCAATAAAAGGATTTCACATTACAGCGTTTTTGGTTCCTTTTCTTATCTTTCAGATCTTGTAAATTTTAAGAATTTCATATTGCAACATTTTGGAATTTTGAATTAAGGTTGATTTTTACATTTTGAAGTTCTTTTCTTTGTTTGCCAATTGAGTTTCCTTTTCTTAAGTTGATTTCACATTTTAAGTTTTGGTGTTCATTATCTTGCAATTTAAGATTTCTTCCTTAGTTCCTATTTTTTTAATTGCTTTGTAATTCCGGCATTCAATGTGGTGGTGGAATGGTTACTCCCTTTTGTATATAAAAGAGTTAAATATGTTTTTATTCCCTATACTTTGGAGCGATTTTGGTTTTAGTCCATTTTCAAACTAAAGTACAATTTAGTTATTCAACTTTAAAAAACTCTGGTTTTAGTCCTTTTTACCAAATTTTTTTAATTTTATTTATTATTTCAAGCACGTTTCATCATAGCATTTGGATTGTGTACCCTGTTTGACATTTCATTATAGCATTTAGATTGTTTACACTGTTTGACACATTTTTGCTTCAATATTAACTGATAAAGTGCTTGAAACAATAAATAAAATCAAAAAAATTTTGGTAAAAAGGATTAAAACCAAAGTTTTCTAAAATTGAATGACTAAATTGTACCTTAGTTTGAAAATGGACTAAAACCAAAATCGCTCCAAAGTATAAGGACTGAAAACATATTTAACCCCTTATAAAATGATAAAATTATAAAATGATTTTTTTATTTAAAACCTTGCTTAAAGGATTAAATTGGAAAATTATGTATATCAAAAGAAAGAATCTTTTTATATAATAGTATAGGTTATTATTATTATTATTATTATTATTATTATTATGAATAATTGCAATTATTTTTTTTTCTGTAATAATCGATCAAAGTTTATTGTTTATGAAGTATGCAACTATTATTATTTTAATGCATAGATAGAAAACTAGTTTTTGTTATTCAATTTTAATTATGGACGCAGTAATCCTTTTTAAGTTCAGAATTTTCAGTTCAGAAGGGACAGTTTCAAAGGCAAATCCTTCAAGAGCAACATTGTGTTGATTAATTTTTAAGACTTCCGAGTGTTTATTTCCATAAGTCTAAGTGTGCATCTTTTTCCAACATATTTATTAGAAAAATAATGATATTATAACATATTTTTACATTCATTTAACACATAATATAAAGATAAGATGATCATAAAAATATAAACTTTTATATTTTTTAAGAAAAAAGAGAATAAAATGTAAAAAGAAAAGTGTCAAATGAATAAAAAAAAATTAGATTTCTCAAAGAATTATTTTTCTTATTAGAATTGGTATTAGTATTTATTTCCATAAGTAAACTGTGCATCTTTTTCCAACATATTTATTACAACTGGTATTTGCAACTGAAGAGAAACATCGAATCAGAAACACTAAGGATTGACATAAAAACATATAAAGGAATGTGATGAAATTTAAGTAGTGGAGAATTACCTGCGGACAAAGCAACCAAAGCAACGATCGTGTACGTACAATTAGACATCAGCGTTCCTTGCAGATGACAAAAAACATGGGGAGGAGGAGATTTAATGAATAGGATAACGATAAAAATCATTACAGTGAAAAAAATAAAATAGCATATACAAAAGGGATAACTAGAGAAAGAAAATGGGAAGGAATGGCGCCAAACTTCGAAGGGAAAATCCCATCTAGTAGACGTTTGCAAACTCAGGTCTTGCCTCCCTGGAAAGATGATGACAGTATCCTGAAGAGTCCATCCGGGTTATCAGCATGCACCTGTTCAGAGACAGTAAATTAATCCTCTTTTAAATGGAGTCACAAACAGTCCAAGTTGGTATAATTCATCCTCATTACATCATTAATATGTAATTACATAAAGAAATTTCAAATCTCTGTAAAACAACAGAGTGACATCTAACCACCACTTAAATCACTAAACATGTGGATGTAATTCCTTTCTCCTATAGCTAACAATACATAATGCTCTAAACGAATTCCTCTCAGTTTTTGATCAGCAAGAAAACACTTAATATCAACTTCGGGAAAATTTTCCAAGAATATATACCTTGTCCTTTTCAGGAGAGAAAATACTATTTGCATCAAAATAAACTTATGCCTATAGTAAACGCTTCAGCCCGTAGCTTTTAACAGGGATGCGTGGGAGAAACAAGATATGCAGAGATAAGGGGATCTATGTTAGTCTACTTAATCACTTTCTCTTTTTAAAACAAATCTTATTAGCCTCCAAGTACTGGTATGGCTGCTAAGAACGACTTCTTGATGACATTAACCAAATACATTAAATCATTGACCAAACATAAAAAAGGGATGACGTTTAAAATTTTGCAGCGTTATCAATGGCAGATGGCATGTGGCAGAAAAGCAAAATTCTGTCGCACACCGTTGCAGTATGGTACCGTCATAGCAGACCCCTCTTCCCGAATTGTCTTAAGGCAGTTGGCAAAAATATCCACCATGCTATTCACCATGGTGCTGCCATTTAACAACGTTGATCTTTAGATGAAAGACTGCTGCTGATAGCGTGCAATGTTCGTAAGCCTTAGGGGTAAACCCTGAAAATGTCTGTCTTGCCACTACATTACTAAAAAGGGTCAACCCCTCACTTTGAGAATTCATTTTATCAGTTTTTACCAGTATCGTGCAAGTTTCCATGTTATCTCCTAGCATTAATATCTATTTAATAGTAAATAAAATCACCAGCCTAACAATTCCCTATAGTCCAGGATGCTATATTGAAAGTATTTTGGACGATAGCATAGATCTCGAAAGGTGAAAGACAGGTACGGGAGGAGATCATTCTATAAAAAAATAACTGAATGACATAACATACCCAGTGGCCAGCATCTTCAAGGACGTGCATTTCAACTCCACCTCCTTCCTCAGCTGCAAGCTCTTCAGCCGCCTGGATCCGCCGAAGATCTTCAAGAGCCCATCTATGCAAGCTTCTTTCTGCTTTCAAAAAGTTCATATGCACTCCACGAGGTACGTCTTCAACAATTTTCCTATGAACAGAAGCACAAAGCATTATTGGTTCCACAATCTTCCGTATGGAAAGATTAAGTTCATAATTAAATGTGATTGCCTTCAGCAAACAGCCTAATATAAAATTAACAATCATACTTATATAGGGCATGACACTGCCGTTCTAATTCATACTGAAAACAGGAAGGACCCATCTCAACCAAAGAAGTAGAGCAGATAAATCATGATATCACAGCTAACATTGTCACCATGGATAACAGTATGTACCACAAATTTGTTTCTTCATAGGATTGATACATTTCTGCAATCCCCCTTAGGTCAAACACCCATGCGAAGCTAGACGATTGTGAACCACAAGAGCTGGAAGGTCGCAGGTTAGTCACAACCCACTAGACATGATAACAGAAGAAAAAAAATTAATAGAGACAAAAATTGCCAAAAAAAACTATTGTTTATATCTTTATTTATTTTGAAGTGAATTATGTTAATTTTGTAGCATCCAACTTATTCATCAAGATAACAAAGCTCTTGAAATTTTCTTTAATCAATCGTCTGGTGAAACAATTATAAATGTGACAAATCAGATAGGCAAGCAAACTGAACTTTCCAAAAGAAGTATAAACCAAGTGTTCATCTATGAATAGTTGATACTGATATGTTCATAATTTACTGATTAGTTTTACATTTAGACTGATTTTCCAACTCAATTTACACGTACAGGCCATGTGCAGACTGTTAAATTTTGTTGCAGTATAATAAACATCTCCCATCAATTGATGCCAATTTTATAGACTTTTTACTTTAGAATTTATAGTGCCTTCAAGGCACGAAAGTTTACCATGAATCATGCATTCTATAATTATTATGACACAATTCTAGCATAAAATGACAGTGAAAGCCTGAAGGGTCAAGGTGCAAACAGGGCAGTGACAAAATACTTTACTGGGCATGAGCTTCACCAACAATGGCCATATTTATATATCATCATGATTCAGAAAAAGCATACAGTATCCAACTAAACACCAAATTTCTGACACCTACTCTCAATAAACATGATATTTCTAACACTATATCAAAGTATACCATAGTTATACCTGTGCCACATCATTGGAAAATCCTTGTTGGATAAGAGCTCGTACAACTTCCTGCTTTGTTGATATCTTCCTTGAGGAAATGATCATAGAAAAATAAAAGGTTAGGTCACAATATAGCACCAAAAGTAAAAGCATTCTGTAAATTTATTCATATAAAAGAAGCTAAAATGTAAAGGAAGATAGTTATTATGCTACTGAGATGCCAATCCAAAGTGCATAAAATGTAAATAATAAAAGTAAATTTACATAGAAATTACAATGGTGGCCAGCTTTGATCCCATAATTCCCAATATTTTTTTCTTTACCCCCTCTTTATACTCCTAAACATTGTACTTGAATGAGAATCGTATGCACATCGGAGAGAGCTTAAATTTTGAATCGTGACAATTTTGACAGTGATGTGTCAAAGAAATTGTACCATTTTCATAATTTTGTTCACACAATTGGTTGCTTTGACAATCACGTACTTGACAACAATGTTATACTTGCGATTTTCATGCATCATTATCAAAACATGAATTTTGATCAAACTCAACAACCAAATCTTAAAATTGAGGAATTAAAACAAAAGTGACACATTGAATCAAATTAACATCTACTATATTTGTTTCTCTCAGAAAGAAATATTAATTGAATGGGATAAAAAAAGAATAAGGATCTACCTCCTTGGGCATTGTGCTTAGAAAGGATATAAGTTCTGCTGGATGATCTTCTCCATCTCCACCAGCTCGAACTTTTCCAGGCGTTGCATCCAGAACCCAAGCCTTCAAATAGCATAGTTAACAAGTATGAAACAGTTCAGAAGCACTCATACATATATACAGACATACAAAACAGAAACTACAGTTAAATCCTTGTCAGCTTTTACTTTTTCAATCGGCTGATTTTTTAGTAGTCTCAATTCATTATGTTGTTCATCTTTTTAAAGTCCCACTTTATTCAATTTTCAGAAGTTTCAGAGGGGTCCAATCTGAAAATAGATCTCACATATGAACCAATATTATATTGAGAACCTCCTTAATGACTATATTTGAGATACACAGTTAACTAATGATGAGTAACTTCTGGTCCCTTTATCTAAACATAGCCATTTTTCTGGCATTTTATCATGCATTTTATCCTACCAGAAAATTTTTCTGTGCATCTTCATGAATAGTATAATACATAGATTAAAGCTAACTTGTTACCATAGCAAACAAAATATTTCTTGGAGAATAAATTCTTATCATCCTAGGAGTTTCTCCATCTGAGCCTCATGCATATATTCTAGTGTAAACACGATTAAGGGAAACTGCTATACATCCTCCATTATCTATATTTTCATCCTTAAAGCATTGTTAAATGTTATAGTGGAAATGGGATTTAAAAAGCAACCTGCTGCATAATTTTAACACATAAAAATAGTTGATAGCTGATACTTCATCCAGCAAAAGCAAACATGAATGGAGTTTGGACTTACTCTAACTGGCCGAGCAAGAGGCTTTGCAGCTTGGTCCACCATGCTCAAAACAACTGAAAACTGGATGAATGTATACTGAAAAATAGGCGCTTAAAAATTAACTTGATCAAACAATCAATGACTAACCTTTCCCCCCAAAACTATGACCAACTAGCACACGAGGTGTTATTCTTAGATCTCGAACCTATCCACAAGAACAAAGAAAAAGTAATTACAAGAAAGGAAAAATAAATCACATGTATACATAACAGCAGGAATCTAATCAACAAGCAAGTTGGGTCTAAATTTTAAACATTCCAAGGTTTTCTATCTATAGCAAAAATATTCCCTTAACTCAGAAAAAATGTTTCGATTTTAAAAAAATAACAAGGAGTTTTAATTCCCACAAATTGATATCTTTTAGCGTTTTAAAAATTTAAAAAGGACGGAATACTGCAATTAAAATTAAGGGGAGCGGTAAAGCCAATAAATATTTAAGGAATTCACCCAAACTAGAGAGAGACTGTAAATCATGAAGGACAAAGAAGACAAAGGAAGGGTCAGGGTGAGTTGCAAGTACCCAAGGAAATGCAAATGGTTGAAAACTGCGTTTTCCATACAGTAGAACCAAAGTTTAAATCTCATTAGGAATGGGTGGAGTGAAATTAATAGACCCTCTACCATATTTCTCAGGAAACCTACCACATATATGTGACAATGATTAAAGAAACATAATAAAGAGAGCGCACTAGTTTTAGAACGTCACTAGCAGCAGATGCTACAGTATGGGGACCTCTCTTCTTCATTGATGCTGAATCACCGTGACATCGTAGGTCTACTAAAAGGAACTGTCAATGCAAACAAAAAGAAAAAAGAAAAAAAAAAAAAACAGTATTCAGACTTTTGTAAATCCAAATTATTGGACCCTACTATCAAAATTTAAGATACCCAAAAAACAAAATATTATCTAATCAGAGTCAAATAATTTGATCCAAACTCATCACCCAACAATAAACCAGAAAGTGTTGCATGGTCCATTTTAAACAAAATCTTTTTAACAAAGTTTTAAATTTGTGACTATAAATGGTTTGTTGGCAGCGCAGGTATTTACATGCTATCAGAGGATTAAAATTAATTTCATATGAATAATACCTGCTATAACAATAATATTAACATGTCAAATAGTACCTTGGACAACTCAGCATAACAATTTAAAGTAAAATACCTGCCATGTAGGAAACTCTAGAGCCAATCTCCTAGCAAAACTTCCTGCAATATCACCCTTTCAGCAGCAAATAATGAAACTAACTACAATTTATTCTTTCTCAATATATTTGACTGGGAACCAAAAATACTTCTTTGCAAATATAACATCAAACTTAAATATCAGGAACCACATGAAAACTACAACAAAAACAAAAAATGCAAAAAAATAAATAAATAAAGATTTAGCTCCATATAATAATAAATAAGGGTAAGTGACTTGTTTATTGTTCTATTAACACACTACAAATATTTCTCCTTAACAAAACCACATAAGGATACCAGCATTTAACTACTCAATGTATAAATACATGTCAATTGACTTAGACTTCCACTCTTTCAACCAACAAGGCTTCTTGTGAAATTAAAGAAGGATGAATAAGTTAAATTTAGTTTATTTATATGTCAACAAAACTTGAAAAGCCTCAGAGAGCAAATAATCAACCAAGGACCAACTTTCTAATAGGATGAATGTCCACCAACAAAGAAATCCTACAAATCATGCTTATAGTCGTAACCCACAAGAAATTCCAGAAAAAGCTTAAACTTCTTATGTTTTAGGGAACTTAATTTTTCTCATTTTAGTCTCTAATTTCAATCAACTCAACATTAGACTTTCATGCAATACTACAATATCTTTCTGATGAATGGCTGCACTAGTAACGAAAATAGACATATGTGCACCTATCAACTATAATCAACAGCAAGAGAAACAGTACTGAAACTAAAAGAATATGAATCATACGTATAGAATTGGAAATATAAGAAACAAAATGGGTTTTCTTAGAAAGTACAAATAGATGAACTTAAAAGTGTATCTAAGCCCATTACTCAAAAAGTTACATGAAACAAAATGATAGGGATTATATCCATTTTCATTGAAATTGTCCAAGTCAAACTTATATACTTGCACATACTAATTCATAATGTCATTTCACCTGAACAAAAAGGAGCTTTGGAACAATCAGTCACATAGTAACTAATAACCATAAATATCCAGATCTACAGCCTAGCTACTCTAAAATTATTGTTCAGTTCTAGGAGCATATAGAACAGAAAAGTGATTTGATCAAGGAAGAACACATTGTTGCCAAATCATATCCATGCACAACACATAGAAACAATTCAGGCCATGCATAAAATTTATATTACCAAAGGCTTGCAAAAATAAAATAAAATGTACACAGAACCACCCACCCCAGTTTTTCCTGCATCCTAGGATCCCATGCAGAAAAACAGCTGTTGGTGGATCAGGTAAAGATCTGTCCATAACAGAACTCCATCTCACCTGTATAGGAAATTATGCCTGCATATTAGTCTCTTATAGCTTTACACAACTTCATATTAATGAGATTCATTAACTTATGAAAATACACGAGCGTTGCAGCAATCCAATGTTATTTTACTAACTTTTGTCTAAATATCCTCATATAGTTTCAAATTAATTTTGTGAAGCCATTAATGGATTTGTACGGTCAACAACTTTTTGTTCCATATCAGTGCTTAATATCACTAAGGGTGTGTTTGGTTTAGCAACTTAATTAAGCATTTATTCATGTCATGGCCTCTTATCATATTAGGGCTTAAACCATAAATTTAGCCATGGAATTTATTGAAATAAGTTAAAATAAGTCTATTCTGATAGATACATAAAGAAATTTATTGGAGTCAAACTAGATGCCCAAAAGCCATTAAATCTTCCAGACATCCCTTAAGCCAACCCCACCTTGTGGGAAAAGGCTTAGTAGTGATTGTTGTTATTAGATCTAAAAATGAACACATCCACTCTTTCACGCACATGAATATTCTAATGGATTGAATGGAACACCCTGAATCTAGAAAGTAAAAAGATTATTCTCTGAAAACTGAAAACTAAATCCCGTTAGATGAAATGGCAAGGCAATAAATAAATAATACTTACAAGTTCCCCCTGAATCAAATCATATGCCTGCAGACAAGGACGCACAAAAATCTCAGTTATAATAAACAAGGATAAATTTGATACTACGTTTTTGAAGAGGAAAGCATTAGATGTATTTTAACATTAAAATTGAGAATTTGACTCTATTTTTTATTATCTGTTCACTAAACAAACTTCATAGTTGACTGACTTTGCAACTAAGAAAATACAACAAACGTCTCTTCTCTTTTTACAGTGCCAATGTAAACACACGATTGAAGCAAATAAATTAACCACAAAACGCATGGAATGAGGATGAGGATTACCAAGATGCTAGAGGAGGTGGCCACCTCCCCTTTTTTCCCAACAGTGTTACCCACTAATGCCATTGATATGGTCTGGCCTTTAACTCCCCGCCTAGAGTGGCCAAGAGCTAACCGAGAAATGTTGAATTTGTCATTCTACACAAAAAAAGAACCCATACATAACGTGAGAGATACGCAGTCTCAAAGACTCGACGCAATGAACGATTCACGCAATAGACAGTTAACAATTGCGGAACTAAATACAAAGCGCAAACGGCAACATTAGCATCAACGTATTTTCTTCGCTAAGTTAATACAAATTCCAATCAAATTCAGCAGTAAAATTTGCGATCATGACATATGACGTATGCTAAATTTGCAACACATTGAAACTATCGAAGAAACTATGAAGCCAAGAAATGCACCTCGGAGAGACGAAGAAGTGGAGATGTGACCTTGCAATTCCTCCATGCAGCTGAGGCGAATTTCGTCTTCCGGTCCGACGAGTTAATCGCCGCCACCGCCGCGGCGGTGCAGCAGCGCGAGGACTGAGAGAAAAGCGGCATCTAAAGAGAATGGCAAATGCAGATCGGAGAAAGATTGGAAGAGAAAAGAATGGGACGGAGGAAGGCAGCGAACAATGCTGTGGCGCCGTTGGCGGAGAAAGAAAGAGAGAGGGGCGCCAAAGAAGTAAAAAATAAATGCGCGAGTTCTTTATTTAAAGAAGTATTAAAAAAATTACTCAAGATTTTTATATTTATTATCTTTAATTATTATTCTCACATCTTACTTGTTTATAACTGTTTTATATATGATTAATGATTAATATGAAATAACAAATTATAACAATTATATTTTTAGATGGTTTTCACGTAACTGTCGTAATTAATTGATAGTCTCTTATTATTTTAGATGTTTTCAATGAATTTATTTATTATTTCATATTACTTTTAATATTTTTTAATATTTATAAAATTTCAATTTAAATACATAGTATCAAATAAAGTTTATATTTTTCAGTTAATGAAAAAAATTATTCACGTCTAAATATAAAGAAAGCTAATATTTCACCCTAGTTTACAGAAATTTAAAACAATGTTTAACTCTAAATTATAATTCAGAAAATATTTGCAATATAAATTTCAAATAATTAATCTTTTAAAAAAAAGTAATTATTGTCTTGCAGCTAGAAATTTGTTGAAAGAATATTTATTGAAAATAATAATAATTAAAAAATTAAAGTATAAAACCTAGCTGAAACAATCCAATTTGTGTGAAAGGATTTGAGGGTATGAAGGTGATTTGGGTGACAATTACATAGTGTTGACGAGGGTGATTCAATTCAATTGGATTTTCCCAGTTTGGTTGTTCTCATCATTTTTCCCGCAGCTTCTCCACCATTCATTTCTTAATTATCTGTCATAGAAATCCCACGTTGTTTGTTTGCAATCCCACTTTGATGTTCGAGAAGTTACGAAACCAAATCAAACCAATCCCTGGGAATTTTTGCCAAGAAGACATGTTGTTGCTTCTTCTCGTTTGTCATGATCATAACCCACACATCATCAGAAAAATAAGAGTTTTAAAAATAAAATAATTTTAAAATTTCAAATTTTGTTTGGAAATTAGTATTATTAAGTTTATAATTTTGTTAGAACGTAATTTTTATGTTATTTTTTTTTTATATATATTTTTTTTTACGGATAAAAGAGCCTTTTATTTTAATTTAATTGGTGTATAAATTAATTAAGTGAGGATGTAGAAAGAAAATGTATACAAATTAAATAATTTGGATATTTAATAAAATAATATTATGTAAATGTTTTAAAAGATTTAGTTGTTATTATTTTAAAAATTAATTAAATGAGAATAAGAGATATTATTTTGATAGATTCAAAGATTAAAAAGGAAATATTATTGTTAGAAAAAATCATTATGATATTACATATTTTTAAAAGATTTGGTGGTTACATTTTTTAGTAAAGATTTTGAAAACTAAGTAAATAGAAGTAATATATTTTTTATTGTTTTAAAGCTAAGTAAATAAGAAATTGGTAGGAAATCAAATACTGGACCATTTGATTTATTAAATATCTTTTCATGTGATAATATTAAAATAATTTATTAAAAACGAAAGATAGATGTTACTGTATTTGTTACATGTAAATAAACGGTAGGTAATTATAATAAAATAATATTCTAAAGAGTATGTTTATATATTATATATAGATAAAAAAACTTAGATTACGTAAATGATATATTATATTAGTATAATATAGATTTATATATATATATATATATATATATATATATATATATATATATATATATATTATGTTACAAAAGACTCTCTCTTTATTTTTCTTTACCGAAGAGAATGGACCAAATTATATTTTTATATGGAAATCTTTTATAGGAACTTTAATATAGGTGAGAGGAATTTTGGTTGTTGAGATTTGCATGGGGTATATTTCTAGGTCTCCTTAGCTTTAGAAAAAAATAAAGAAGCTTAAGTTTCTGTTTCTTTCAGGAAAAAGAGAGTAGATTTAAGGGTTTTAATTTTATTAGAATTGTTACGTTGCTAAGTGGATGTTTTAAGTAAATAAATAGCCGTGGTGTTACATTATTAATTTATGGCATATTCCCCATTCCTTTCTATCCCCACACACCTCTTTTTGTCTCGAATTCAGAAGTGCATTCCAAAATCATGGAAACAAACCCCGCAACAATCACTGTTCAATCCCATCTTGTGTAGCAATGCATCTATGGTTGGTGTTCTCATTGCATCCCTCAAGGACTTTGTGACCAATGGCCACCTATCAAGTGCTTTCAAAACCTTCATTCAAATCCAGCACCATGCTTCTTCACACCTTCTCCTGCACCCCATTAGCTCTCTTCTCTTTGCTTGCACGAAGTTTGAGTCATTGTCACAGGGTAAGCAGCTTCATGGCCATATCATCTCATTGGGTCTTCATCAAAATCCTGTGTTGGTTGCAAGGCTTATTGATTTTTACACAAATGTTAATCTCATTGGCGATGCCCAATTTGTCACTGAGAGCTCTTGTACTTTGGATGTTTTGCATTGGAATATGCTTATCTCGTCGTACGTTAAAAATGGACTTTATGGAGAGGCTCTTTCTGTGTATAAGAAAATGTTGAGTAAGCAGATTAAACCAGATGAATACACTTATCCCTCTGTTCTCAAGGCTTGTAGGGAATCGTTGGATATCAATACTGGGGTGCAGGTTCACAGGTCTATTGAGGCTAGCTCCATGAAGTGGTGTTTGTTTGTGCATAATGCTTTGGTCTCCATGTATGGTAGGTTTGGGAATCTGGAAGTTGCGCGTGACTTGTTTGAGAATATGCCAGTTAGAGATGTTGTTTCGTGGAACACTATAATCAGCTGTTATGCCTCTAGGGGAATGCGGGAGGAAGCGCTTCAACTGTTTGATAGTATGCAGGAGGAGGGTGTTGAAAGGAATGTGATTACATTGAACACCATGGCCAGAGGGTACTTGCATTTGGGCAATTTCAAAGCGGCACTTAAGCTGATTTCCCAGATGAGAATACTCGTTCATCTGGACGCTGTTGCATTGGTCATTGGGTTAAATGCGTGTTCCCACATTGGAGCTCTTAAATTGGGAAAGGAGATGCACGGTCATGCGGTGCGAATTTGTTTTGACGTGTTTGAGAATGTGAAAAATGCATTGATTACAATGTATTCTAGGTGTAGAGATATTGGGCATGCATTTATGGTGTTTCATAGAATGGAAGAGAAAGGTTTGATATCTTGGAATGCCATTCTTTCTGGATATGCACATGTGGATCGAACTGAGGAAGTATCCTTTCTTTTCAGAGAGATGTTACGGAAGGGTGTTGAACCTAATTATGTGACCATTGCAAGCGTTCTTCCCTTGTGTGCTCGCATAGCGAACCTGCAGCATGGTAGAGAGTTTCACTGCTACATTATGAAGCGTGAACAGTTTAAGGACTATTTGTTATTGTGGAATTCCCTGGTGGACATGTATGCAAGGTCTGGCAAAGTTTTAGAAGCCAGAAAAGTGTTCGATTCAATGAGCACAAGAGATGAAGTTACATACACTTCCATGATTTTTGGATATGGTATGAAGGGTGATGGAGGAACAGCTATAAAACTATTTGAAGAGATGTGTGAGTTGGAGATTAAGCCAGATGTAGTGGCTATGGTTGCAGTTCTCACAGCTTGTAGTCATTCTGGTCTAGTAGCACAGGGACAAATGTTGTATGAAAGGATGAAAGATGTTTATGGGATAGTTCCACGCCTCGAGCATTTTGCGTGCATGGCTGATCTCTTTGGGAGGGTTGGTCTTCTGAACAAAGCGAAGGAGGTTATCACAGGGATGCCATACAAACCAACATCGTCAATGTGGGCTACTCTCATAGGGGCTTGTCGAATCTATGGAAACACAGTGATAGGAGAATGGGCAGCAGGAAAATTGCTAGAGCTGAAACTTGATCATTCAGATTATTATGTGTTTATTGCCAACATGTTTGTTGTTGCTGGTTGGAGCAAACTAGCAGAGGTGAGGACTTATATGAGGAATTTCGTGAGAAAAGCTCCTGGTTGTGCTTGGGTTGATATTGGCACTGAGTTCTCTCTCTTTTTGGTGGGGGACACTTCTAACCCTCATTCATATGAGATTTACCCTTTGATGGATGGATTGGTTGAGCTATTGAAAGATGTTGGTTGTGTGTCAGTGAAAGTAGTGAGAAACAGTAACAACAAACAATAACAGTAAGAAGAAGAGTGATATATGTGATTATAACTCATTGATATTCAATTAATGTACTACCCTTGATTTAGGGCATTCTATTTATTAATGAATGATTAAAGAATCATGTGGTTTTAGTGAGACTGATTCAATGAAGCAACAGGATTATTTAATGTTGTCAATTGCTAATTTCATCCCCACCCTTTTTTGTTTCTCCAGTATTGTATTTTGCTTATATTATTAATTATTCATTTAATAAAAAAATTTTGTATATCTATACATTATGTACATACATGTTATTAATTATAAGTTAAATAAATTCAATGCTCCCTATTTTTTGCTGGTTTTCTTCAAGTAGGTCCCTGTATTTTTAAGTTGATCAATTTAGTTTCTGATTTTGAAAAATTAGAATAATTAAATCCATTTCGTTAACTTCTTTGAACGACGTTAAAAATGGTACTTGCTGGCAAGAGGTGTCATTTTTGAAACACGTTTATTATTTATTTGGTGGGTGATGGGTAAAGTTTAAACAATTGGGGAAATTGGTTTTCCCAATAATCAGTCCTTTGTCGATACATCATCATCCCAACAAATAGAAACCCAAATTTGCTTCAGCTATATAAAAGGATGATAGATGTTTATGGGATAGTTCCACGCCTCGAGCACTTTGCGTGCATGGCTGATCTCTTTGGGAGGACTGGTCTTCTGGACGAAGCGAAGGAGGTTATTACAGGGATACCATACAAGCCAACATCCTCAATGTGGGCTACTCTCATAGGGGCTTGTCTAATCCATAGAGGCACAATGACGAGGGAATGGGTAGCAAGAAAATTGCTAGAGCTGAAACCTGATCATTCAGGTTATTATGTGTTGATTGCCAACATGTATGATGTTGCTGGTTGTTGGAGCAAACTAGCATAGGTGAGGACTTATATGAGGAATTTGGGCGTGAAAAAAGCTCCTGGTTATACTTGGGTTGATATGGACAGTGAGTTCTTTTCCTTTTCGGTTGGGGACACTTCTAACCCTCATTCATATAAGATTTATCCTTTGATGAATGGATTGAATCAGCTAATGAAAGATGCTGGTTATGTCCGTAGTGAGGAGTTTGTTTCATCCGAGGAAGAATCAGAGGAGATGAATATAGTAGGGAATGTATAATAAGTAGAAGTTATAATATGTTTTATTTATACATGGATAATGCAGTTTCAACCTGGAGCAGTTTGTTACCTATAAAACAGAAACTTGCTATATGATGCAAAAAAAAATTGAACTTTACACACTAAAATTATTGTGGTCATTTTACTTTTACACCTATCAAATTAAAATCAGCCATTTCACGATTTAAATAGTAATATTTTAATTATATTAACCTTTCTTTTAATGTAAATTTTAATCTATATTATTATATTATTAAAATGGATTATAAAGTGGGTATAATTTTTTAAAGGGTGTCACAGTATTACTTAATGATCAAATTATTTATTTTAATAATAATTACTTTAAAAAAAGGCTCACTATTTATCATCGAAATTAAATTTCAGCCAATAATTATTTCCATACTGATCCCAGTAATCAATAATTAGCCTTGTATTATACTAACAGTATTTACAAGTATTCCCTATTCACAAAAGATAAAAATTTGGATTGCATGTTATTAAATTTAATTTAATTAAAATTAAAACTAATTTATATTTTATTAAATTTAATTTAATTATATTTAAATTTTAATTTATATTATATTTTATATATTTTGTAATTTAATTTTAAAATTTTATAAAATATATTTTTTAAAATATTTGAAAATATCTATAAATTTTAAAATATCTGCAAATATTTATATTTGCACATATAACAAACGAATTTTTCTATTACCAATATAACAAAAAGATATACACCATCCATTGTCAACCCTACATTACTTTCTTGAATTTGAATTATCTCAAATTTTTAACCAAATAATGTTTTTAGGCCGGACAGGAGGGCAGCTATACTTCCTACTTCTATCCATACTTGTTTGATATTTTATTTAAAACTCCCACTACTACATAATAAAAAATATTTCAAAAAAACATAATAATTAAGTAAAATCTCACGGAAACTTGCAATTTGAAAAATTAATAAAAGTTGATGGTTTAATTGTTGAGTTTTACAAAAAATATAAGTCGATTCAATTTATACAAAAAAATCTGAATAAAAGAACGTATTAAAAATATAGTTATCTCAACAACAAAAAAACAATATAACACATTTTAAACAAGGATTAAAGGTATAGTAAAGCACAAAATGTAACTCTCCCATTTAACGATAGACACTATCGATAATGAAAGCAAACACTCGTAAAGCTGTGTGAATTACTCTATGCAATCCAAAATTTCCTACAAAACTTGGCCTCTATTCTAAGACGCCCCTTGGAAACAAAAATGGCAAATGTGTGGTTAACATTCTCCGAGATAAACAATGAGAGGGATAGAAAAAAGGATGCAAAGACCTTTGGAACGGAATAGTTGGAAATTAGCGATCAACATCAACCAACTCAACATCAAATACAAGCCACGCATTCGGTGGTATAGTCCCAACGCGCTTATCTGCGTATCTGCGCAACAAAACAAAACAAAATACTTGTGGCATAAACAACAGAGCTCCCACACAACTGTAATTTGACTACACAAAGTAGCTCTACTAAAGTGCATAGAGTAAGAAAGAAAAACACACAGATTCTTTTACTGAGGTATACAGATGCTTCTCACAACATGAACTACACATGATCAATGTAGAAAAATCGAATTCAACAAATAAAAGATAAAATTAGGAAATTCATACCCCATAGATGGTGGAATTGTGATCCTTCTTTTGTCCCCGATCCTCATCCCTGTAGAAACAAAAGAAAACTTTAATTGGTAAAAAGAATTACTAGGCAGTAAACAGCTTAAAATCTTATAATATATTACCATTGATCCCAACCTCCCACCCTTTGATGACTTGTCCTACACCTGCAAATACAACATGAAATAGTGAAACATACATAAAAAGGAAAATCACAGCAAATTCAACACAGCAGATTACATACCCAGGCGAAATTTAAAGGGTGCTCTTCCCACATTTGAGTCAAATATTTTCCCATCCTTTTGCAGCTTGCCAATATATTTAACACTGACCTGTAATCAAACAATAAGTTCCTGTTAAAATAAAGTATAGTATATAAAAAGCATAGGTTGAAGAGAATTATCCTTCAGTGAACCATGCCAATGCAACCATCAAAAAATCTGTAGGTGATGTGTAACCTTTTTTCCAGGAGCAGCTCTTTTGCCATCAGGTTTACCCATAAGGAGTTCCTCTATAACCAATCCGTTCGGAAAAGTTCTCACTTGAGATGGCTTGGTCTCAGTTTGTTTCTTCCCCTTTTTCTCCAAGGCAACAGACAAATTCTGCTTTTCAGCACTTGAAGTAATTTGGTCTGTAGCAGCTACCCCTTCTAACTCCTTGGTCTTTTTCTTCTTTTTTTTCTTGTTTTTTTTCTCAGCACCGACCCTGGCAACAAATATCACAAACAAATAGTAAGCAAACAGTACATAACCCTAAAAATGAAACAGAAGGCGCAGAAACCCACCCCCCTAAATTTCCAATCTTCAATATCTCAATCATAGAAAGGGTAATTAGAAATGACTCCACAGGAGCAAAGTTCACCACAAAATCAAGCAAGACCCAACAATTACACATCCTATATGGGTGAATTCCAATTGTGGTATTTCTAGTAGAACTTTTTAGTTTGGTACCAGATATCTATGTACTATTTAAGACAATCACTACCAGTAACAACATAAGCCCAGTGGAATGAAACTGATTCTAGTTAGTTGCCAGTACTTACTCGTTATTGGACAATTTTCCCTCATTTTCATCCTTTGCATGAGAAACATCACTCTGGCCGGTTGTAGTTTTGACAGCCTCTGGATGCTTTTCATCTGGGGCAGTAACATTTATCTCATTGCTATTGCCAGATGCATCAGCATTTTTCTCTTTAATACGTTCCTTTAACTTATTTTTTTTCTTTTTTTTCCTGAACAATTTATCATTGTCAGAAAGGGTTTAGCACAAAACATCCAGCACAATATTTTTGAAAGTATTTCAAAAAGAATCAGGTGGGCAAGGCAAATATTAGATGGAAATTGATTCTCGGGAGTAATTAAAATGGTAAATCTTTCTCACCCATCCTGTGGCTCATCTTCATCAGCACTGTCAACCTTCCGTTTAACTCCAGCAGAATGATCAACATCTTTTCTCTTCTTGTTGGCATTCTCAATTTTCTTAAGTGCTTGTTCTCCTTTCGTTTCTCCATCTGCCTTCTGAGAGATAGAGACATCTTTCTCAGCAGGAAAAATTGGAAAACCATCTTCATCTTCGTCTTCATTCTCCACAAGGTCAGTCTCACCCTTAGCAACAATTTCAGACTTGAAAATTTTGCTGTCTTTTGGTTTCAACTTAGCTACTTGTTTCGTTTTCTTTAATTGCTTATTTTGATCATCTCCAGATTCAGGTTTTTCATCATCCACTATTTCTTCAATTACAACTGAAACAAAAGGGGAAAAGAAAACACATGTCATTAATGTTGATTTTAATAGAAAAATCTTGCAAACTATGACGCAGAAGCAGAAGCTGTGGAAACCAATTTACTTTTTCTTTCCCTTCAACTTTTCAGTTTCTTTCCTACACTCAAAAACATTAACAAATTGCACATTGTGGAAAATGACAGAAAGCCAACAATCTGCTATATCATCTAACACATAGCATCACAAGCTTATCACATAACAGTTGAAATATGATGTATATTATCAAATATATATGGCAGAAGTATTGTCAAAGATGACGAGAATGTAGGACACATGGCAGAAACAAAACAATCATAGTGAATGCAACAGCAGACATAGTTGGAAGTAGGGGCTCAGAGAAGTTAAGCTATGTTATGGCACTAACAGCTATTTAACAAAAAATAGCGCACAAGGAATGCATGTTTTAAAATGAGCAGATACACAAAAGAATGATTGTTGATAAAATAATGATAAAACTTATAATAGTGAAAGTGAGAAATATGTGATTGAATTTTATAGCAGATATGTTATCATTATTTTCTGGACACAATCATACACAAATTTTCTTGGACAGTTCATTATTTTTCACAAAAAAAAAAATTACAGTGGTAGAATGTGAGTATTTGATGCCATTTCATATTCTATTTTACTATAAATTTAAGATTTGTGTATCTGTAGATAGAAAAAAAGAAAAAAAAAACGCACATGGGAACATCAATAAGAAAACTACAAAGTTAAAAGAAAAATATACATAATATGAAAGTAAAAAATGAGTATAATTGTTTCATGACCTCAAGAAAAGTTTATAATAGAATGAAAATACCTCCACTATTTGGGACTGGTGAAGACTGGTAAATATCAACATCACTATCAACAATAAAGTCATTATCATATTCATCTTCACTATCATATTCAGATGATTCAGTTGTATCAGTTCCTTCAATGTCTTCCCCCCATGAATCACTTTCACAACGTAGTAGGAAAATCAAGAAGAAAATAAAAAAAAATACCAAGAATCATGTCCTAGTCACAACTGTATAAAAAAAATTTTAAAAAGAAAACAAAACCTTAAATTGAAATGCAAATAAGTCAATAAATGAAAGTTCTTCAGAAGGATACTATTCATAGTCATCCTTAAGCTCATCTCCGTCATCAGTCGCGAAAAAACCAGAAAGGTGGATGCTTCGTGAACCAATCACTGAGAATGCAACTAAGTCATCAATGTCAAACTTAAGATTCAAAGGGCATGACTCAATTCTATTTGGTAGCAATGAACACAAGAAAACTGGACTTTTGTGTCCAGAAGCGCACTGAAGAATGCTTTTATCCTTCGACGAGCCAATGCCTAGAGTAGCCTGAAATTTTAGGACAAAAAACTAAAAATGAAATAGTTCATACATACCTACCTTGACATTTTATATCCAACTCAAAAATATCAACACACCTCAGACTCCTCAAGTGCCATTACATTCGAACCACATATAATTACACTTAAATGCATATGTTATATCGACGAAAAAACTATACTGACTAAGCATTCTTAATCTGATGAAGATACAAGGTCAGGCAAATTTATCAAGAGTCCAAACTTAAAACCCCACGATGAACTTACATTCCAAAGCTTAATATCAATTTAAACAAGCAATAATTGCATAAGACAAACCCAAGATACAAAGAAAAAAATCTTGGAATCTCAGGGTGTTCGACAGAAACAAAAGTTGAATTCATGAATGAAGAACCTGGGTAACGTGCAGTTTCCCTCGCACATTGTCAGAGTGATAAGGACACGGTTTGCCAGGTTTGACTTCAATCCCTGAGCTCGCAAAGAAAATGAAAAACGCAAAATAAAAAACACATACCAGAGTTAAAAATGAATGAAAAAGAAGTAGAAACAGAATATTAGAAGCTAAAACACAATTTCAGAATTAGAAGTGAAAGATTTGAATGCTTGCGTATTTAGAACTACATTGAAGGAGCAAGAAGAGAAAAGGAGGACGAAGATGACTAACCCCAGAACCCCATTGTGAAATTTGGAAATGAAATTGAAATCCACGTCACCGTTGTTTAAATATACAAAAACCCTAACAGCGAGTGCCGTTTTGGTTACGAAGCTGCCGTTTAAAGACAAACCAACCCTAGATAGGTAAGATGGGTGTGTTTTTTTTTTTTTTAATATCTCGATTTTCGCTAGCTGGTCCAATTTCATTCTTGGGCATTTTCTTGTGGACTCCCAAATTTTCTTCCATCACTCCCATAAATCATCAAAAGTAATTTCTAGAATTTCAATTTTAACATTTCACAACGTTAATTTCTTTTGACGCTCTCGTAAAGTACTATTTTGAAATTATTTTTTAAAGTGTTTGGAAAACATTTTTGTGATACTTTTAACACTTCCCAAAAATATTTTTCGGAAATTACTTGAATTGTTAAGTTGGTAGAATTACTTACCAATATATATTAATAAATATTTATTATTTTGAAAGTGAATTTTTAGATCAGTGTGGCAATGTATTTTGCTTAAACTTTTAAAACTCTGTCTTATTTTCTTTTATCATCATTTTTTTTTCAAATTTTAACTTTTCTTGCATAACTTTTTTCCATTATATTTAACTAGGCTGCAACTTATGTTTATTTCAGTATTTATTCATTTCTTATGGAAAAACATAACATTAATGATATAAGTTCAATTTCTATAGGCTAAGACTAATTTTATTATAATATGGCGTTTTTCATTCCATTATACTCACATTTGTATTCTAACACAAAATGAAAAATAAATATTTGAAAGTATTATAATAAAAATACAAATATAGCTTTACATTCACAAGATCAAGCTAAATTTGTCACTCAAATTAAAATTACATAAACAAAAAGGAAGTGAGTGATTCAAAGATAAAGATAACAAGAATATGAAGAATAATATTTTGACATCTACCCAAAAGTTTACACATTTTACTTATTATTTTATTCTTTAATCTCTCTTTACAAAAGTTTAATCTTAATAATTTATATATATATATATATATATATATATATATATATATATATATATATATATATATATATATATATATATATTTGACATGAATATTCACTTTGACATTAAAATAACACGATGTTAGTATTATATTATTTTACAAATTAATGATATAATATCGTATCAAATGAATTTATTTTTAAAAGTGAATTGTATAATTTTTTATTCCTTGGCATTGAAGGTAGAATACTCTTATCTGTTATATCTGTATTAATAAGATACCAAAAAAGAAAGAAATTTTGGAAAAAAATAGGAATTTATTGAAACATTAAACAAATATTTTATCTTATCATGATGAAAGGACTTGAATCAAATCAATGATTCCATTAATCTCACGCAGTGCTCTCATCATATATCTCTAGAAATTAAATATTCCAAAACCTCAAACTTACAGAAAGTACACCAGAACTTCTCTCAAATTGGATGATTATCTAAGTTGATATATATATATATATATATATATAACAAATTGTGTAAGGAGAAAGGAGGAACATTGCAGTTCCAAAACAGTGTAGAAATTTTCATTAAAACCACTTTGCCAACTGAGGAAATTGCTGCAGAAGCCATGTCACACTCCTTATCACTGTCTGCATATAAATTATTTTGCAAGAGAATCAAACTAAGTCAATAGGTAAAAACACTCATCCACACACACACACATGCACATGACAAGAAAAAGAAACAAAAATGGCATATAGTTCTTAGTCTGTAACAGCACCCTTTTTTCATCTTTCTTTTCTATTATTTTCTGCTCTTCCATTTTCTCTTTATTCATACTTTCTTTTCTTTATCATGATAGAGTCAAATTCACGTACCAAAGTTGCATCCCCCGGTTTGATTGCAGGTTCAACACAGTCTCGCCCATATCTGTTTTCACAAAAACGTAAGGTTCATCTGTCAACTGCTACTTTAAAAAAAGAAAATTAAAGAACTTTGTAACAAGCATTAGCCAATCAAAAATCCCATTGAAAATGTTGCAAGCTATTTGCAAAAGACACTATCACTCACGTTATTTGTCTTCTGCCATTGATCACCTCCAGTCGATAAAAGCTGCACCCTTTGCTAAAGGGAAAAGGTTTTCCCTTCCATTCTGAAGACATTTCCAATGTTATAAGAATACTCTTTTTTTATTCAATCTAAAAACACATTAAAAAGTGATAAAGAATAATAGAATCTGTGTAATGCACCTAAATGCCATATCACCCCAACGGATGAGGGGTCCTTGGTGGACAAATCATCAATAACAAACTGCAGATCTTTGCTTGTAGAATTGGTGAATTTTTTGAAGAACTCAAGAATTTCCTGCATAATATATAAACCCAATGGTTTATCTTGTCTTAACTACTCCACCGATTGATTTTCTGGTATAAATTAATTACCTTACGACCCACGAAGGGTTGGGGAA
Organism: Vigna radiata var. radiata; assembly: GCF_000741045.1. Taxonomy (NCBI): domain Eukaryota; kingdom Viridiplantae; phylum Streptophyta; class Magnoliopsida; order Fabales; family Fabaceae; genus Vigna; species Vigna radiata. Next base: position 1,257,430 of record NC_028361.1, on the reverse strand, counting down.
AGACAAGATCCTCGTACACACAATTGTCGGCGATAAGATACTGAACAGAATCCACGTCATGCGCATTGATTCCTCCATAGAAATTCCTCACCACGGCTGAAGCTGAATCAACAGTGCTATCATCATCATCATCATCATCAAAATTTTCGGAAGCTGGTGATGCTACTGTAACCGATTGCTTCTCGCCACTTTCATCAATTGCTCCCCATTTTCTTCTTCTTCTTTTCCTTCCAAGTTCTCGAACAGCGAACGGGGCTTCAACTATGTCCAAAAGCGTCCAGCTTTTAACGATTTTGATGGAGGAATACGGAGAAGACGGAGACAAAGATGGAACTGAGTTAGAAAACAACCAAGTGGGAGTGGAATTTGAAGTGATGATAAACATTTTGCAGAGACACTTCACTCTACAATTCAAGCACATTCAATCACTGTTGCTCCATTTTTCTGCTCGGTATTAGTAACTATTAACTGACATAACACGAACACCAACTACCACTGATTCTGCAGAGAGATTATCTGATACAGCAAACCTTTTATGTCTTTTTTTTCGTTTGGGCCAACCCATGCACATAAAAAAAAGCCCAACTCATTAGCCCAAAAGTAAAAAGGCCTGTGAAAAAAAAAGGTGGTGCCTTTTTTTCGATGGTAGGATGAAAACCAAAGCAATGAAGTGGAAGAAGTTGGATAAATCTGAGAAGAAAGTATATTAATGGAGTTCCAATCCAATACATAAGCTGAATCTATTTACTAATAGAATAAAACCACACTACACTCTTCCACAGCCTATAAAACACAGCCAATAAACAGAGTTCGTGGCTTATCTGTTACACAGAACAAATCCCACCCACTAATACTAAATGAAAAATCTTTAATTAAACAAATCTCTCCCACAACAAATAGTTACACTAATCTCTACTGGGTCCCTCCAAAGTGTGATCTTTTCTTGCTAATTCATCTCCAGGAGCTAGTCTAGGTACTTCCATGGAGGAAAGAACAAAAAGAAAAAGGAAGCAATGGCATGGTGGCATGTTCCTCCACGCCTCTTATTTTCAAAACCTAGGACTGGTCAAATGGAGAGACATGGCGTCAGTGTCACCGTTGTTGTCACCTCACCTTAATTAATTGATTAGTCACAGGATATAATGTAATGAAACGTAACGTAACCACAATAAACTAATAGCAAATACTGGTATATCGTATGTGGTGTATTCTTCACTGTTGGTGGTATACCGTGTGAATGTAAGTAAGTATGTATCTAGGTATATGTCTGTATGTACGTATCTAAGGATCCCAGAGAGAATCATTCTGCATATCCTCCCACTCGTTGTCTTCAAAGGCATACCCATTTGCAAACATCATGGATTGATCGTGCATCATGAAAGTGTCCGGCATTTGCATCCACGTCTGAGGGGAGTCCATGGGGCAGTCATTGATGGCCTGAATCTGAGTGGGGGAGAGTCTCACCGTCAGCGGCGGCGCCGTCGAGGAACCGCCTCCTATCTCAGTCTCCGGCGGGGCGGGGTTGGTGCGGAGCCTCAGGGCCGCCTCGTGCGCCGCCATGCGTATGTGGTCGGCATTGTTGCTGACGGGGCGTGGCAGCGTGCTTGCGAGCTCGGGGAAGTTGAGCCTGGCGTCGCGGCCACGGAAATGCAACGCCGCCACGTCGTAGGCGGCGGCGGCCATCTCCGGCGTCTCGAAACTTCCGAGCCAAATTCGGGTCTTGGTTCCCGGCTCGCGGATTTCGGAGACCCACTTGCCCCATTTTCTCTTGCGGACTCCTCTGTATGCAGAAGACGCAGCACCAACACGGGTCGAACTGGAAGGTGGCATTTCCATGCAAAATCAGTGTCCAAGCTTTGAAATTTGAGTAATGTTACAGTTAAATTATAAAACGTTTTCGGCAGTGTTGTGAATTGTAATAGCTAACGGTTGTAGTAGTGATGTCGAGAACATTGTTGTCGGTATTTATAAGATGTGGATGTGAAACGTGGGAGCATGAGCAACATCTTGATTTTGGTGAGCTTCCTGGTAGCTGCTTCCTTTGCCCTTTGTTTTCCAACAAAATCTATGTCTGTGTTTTTTATTGTGGTTATTATTTTTATTTTGGTTTTGATTGGGTGATACTTTTTGCTTTATGAACAATAATGGGTAAGTGTTGGTGATGTTGTACTTAAATATTGAGGGAATGGTGAAGATTTTTTGTGGGTATTTTTGCTTTTGTTAAGATTGGGAAGTGAAGAGGTTGGAGGTGGTGCCATGTGTTTTTGTGCAAACTTTTTGAAGTTGAAAATTTGGGGATTGGATTAAGTGAGAAGAGTGACTGTTTAGGACGCGTTTTGAAAACTTAGGTGGCAATGGTGTTTGCAATCAGAATTCCAAATTCGTAGAATCTAATACAAGGTTTTGGAAATGTTAGATCAGCATGGGCATGAACATGTTTATTTAAATGGAGATTCTTATGTTTTGGTTTTGTTGCTTTTAGTTTATTCAGGCGTGTCTATATCTCTAGCGGATAAAAACTTTATAGCTCACATAGATACACTTCACTTCTACTTTTTACTTTATATTTTCATACCATGGTCTATGTTTATATCTTTTTCAACAATTTTATATTACTTAAGAGTTAAAATATAAAATAATTTAAATATTTTTTTCATTTATTGAAATATATTTTAAAGATAAATTGTAATAATTACAATCTTTAAACGTGTGTTCCATTGCAGAGATTAACGAGGAAAGAAAACAGAAAATTGTAAATATAAATTTTTTGTTTATGTTTTAATATCATATTAAAAGAAAAAATTCATTTGTATTTTAGCATTATTTTTTCATATATTGTTATTGTTTCTGATCATAATAAGTTAGGTTTTTTGGCTAATATTAAAGAGGTATTTTTCTGACATATTTAAACTATTTTTCTTTTTATTGACATCTACAACAAAAATTATCAATACCGACGAAAATGAATCCGTCAATAAATATTTCATTTCCGATGAATTTTGATTTTCTTTTACCGACGGGCAAAAGTCTTCGGCAAGTTCGTCGGTAAGTGACAATGTCAGTTACCGAAGGATTTATCGAAGGTTCTTTGCCGTCGGTAATGACACTGTCACTTACTGACGGATTTACCGAAGGCTTTGGACGTCGGTAAAAAGAACGAGAATTTTCCCGCCCATTATTTCACTTACCGACATTACCAACGGATGTACCGAAGGCTCATGCCCGTCGGTAACTTTAATGTCACTTACCGACGAATTTATCAAAGGCTTTCGGCCTTCGGTAAAAATAACAGAAATTTTCCCGCCCAAATTCCGCCTCAGTGTCAATATAATGGGCAAACACGCTCATTTCTCCTCATTTTTCTTTACCATCTCAGTTTCACACCACCACTACTCATTTCTCATTTCTCCTTACCATCTTGTGGCTTTAGCTCTCTGCCATTGCGGGTTGCTCTCCATCGTCGCAGGATACTCTCCACCATCACGAGATGCTCTCCACTTTTCCGGCAAGCTTAACTTTTCCAACGAGCTCCACTTTTCCGGCGAGCTCAAGTTTTCCGGCGAGCTTAACTGTGCATGATAAAATGACACAACATCATCAGTCCTAAGCTTTTCCGGTGAGCTCAACTCTCCATGATAAAATGACACAACATCACCGGTCCTAAACTTTTCCGGCGAGCTCAACTCTCCATGTTTCCCTATGGTTATTCGCGTGATTCTGTTTTGGTGGTGGAGTTCGTGGAAATGAAAAAAAAATGACACAGAGCGAGGAAGGAAGAGGAAGAAGATGAACCAAGTCGCGACATTTACCGACGGATTTACCGAATGCCCTTCGGTAATTACCGACGGCCAAAATCCTTAGGTAATTACCAAAGGCTTTACCGACGGCTAGTAGCCTTCGGTAATTACCGACGACTAGTAGCCTTCGGTAATTACCGACGGCTAGTAGCCTTCAGTAATTACCGACGGCCATAATCCTTCAGTAAAAGTTATGGACAACCTTTTTACCGACAGTGTGTTGGCCGTCGGTAAGCCGTTGGTAAATACTAATTACCGACAAATTTTGTACTTTATCGACGAATTATAACCGTCGGTAATATCAATCATTCCTGTAGTCATTATTCTTCTTTATCATTAATATGTGATGATTCTTTGTGTTTCTTGGTTAAGAGATTTTAAGGCAAACATTAACTGAGTTTTTTTTTTTTTCAATTTAACTCTAAAAAAATTTCCTCTCAACACTAATAAAAAAAGTCAACAAAAAATAGATTTCAACTCGCAAATATACTTTTATTTGATGTCGACTTAAATAGTTGTAATCAACATTAATTGAAATAATCTCCACCAACATCTATCAAAGATAAAAAAAATCAGTTTTAATTAAAAAAATTCGATGAACTTTTATCAAAAATTAACATCACCATTATTAATATTCTTGAATTTTAAATTATCTTTTTATTTTATGATGGTTAAAATTATTTTTTTAAACTAGAATTAAAAATTTTAAAAATCCAAAATGTTTTATATTAAAAAATATTTTAAAATCAAATCAAATCAAATATATTACTAAATACTTTTAAAATATATATAAAATACTATTTCGTAAACCATTGAAAATATCCTAAAAGTCATTTAAGTGATAAAACATAAAATATCATCATAGTTAACATTTATTTTTCCGTTGATAAATAATGTTACAAATAAATAAACATAGAAACAAAATTGTATAAATATGAAAGATGGTGGGTGAAAGGTGGAAGTTACTATTTTGTACCTTTTTTTTTTTTTTCTATTTATCTGGTGTGCTTTTATGCTTGGCAGCTAGACAAGAACACGCATCCTCGTATTAAACACCACTCTTAATGTCTAAATTGACCTAGGATAATCTAATATTTTAGACAACCTAATTTCATTTTTTTTTGTCAAACTACTTTTTTATCCCTAAACTTCACCTAATCAGGGTTTGCTAGAGATTAGGTCAGGATCAATAGAGTCTTAATAAAAGGGTTAAATTTTGATGTTATTAGTGATTAAATTATTTTGTGTTTAAAATAATAAAGTAAAATATGAACAAAATTCGTCATCATCGTCATAATAAGGATGGGTTCTGCCCAATATGTATCCCACGTGAAACCAGGAAACCTAAAAGAAAACACTCATGGCCATTGAATAGGATGCACGTAGGGACAAAGACTTTAAAAAATAAAAATAAAAAACTAGTATTATAATTATTATTATTATTTTTCAATATATATATATATATGAGATTGACTAATTCAAAGTCCAAATGACCATTATAACAAACAAACACTTCCCCTTCTACTCGATAGTGACTTCTTCACTTTTTGGTTTCGGTTGAGTCTGGATAATAAGTGAAAAAAAGAAGAAGAAGGAAAGAGAAGGAAGTTGAAGAGGTAAAAGACTCTTTGAATTAACAGGAAAAAAAAAAAGATAAAATAAAAAAGAAGAAGTTAAGAGTGATTTGATTATTTATGATATGATAAAAAAAATGTAATTGATATATTTATTAAAATATCTCACTCTTATATTAAAATATATTTGCTTGAATATTAGTGAAATTGTATTCTATCACACGTATCATAGGATAGGATGACAACGGGTCGGATCGAACACGAATGGTGCTTACCGTAATCCGATTTGTCGGATAAAATCTTATCTGCTACCCGATTCGTTATCCGTTTAAAAAATATTTATGGATATTTTATACATTTTAAAATAAAATTTAAATAAAATTACAAAAAATTCATATAATATAATATAAATAAAGTTAAATATAAATTAAAATTTAATTTTAATTAAATTTTACCTGATAAAATAGTATTTTATTTTATTTTTGATTAAATTTAATTAAAAAAATATATACATTTTTATTTTTTTATTTTTTTTTACAGATAAAAACGAATATTAAAATACCCGCTATCCGTTATCCGCAGATAGTAAATATTCGGTGAATAGTAACTACTCGCCGCGGTTTTTGCCATCCTAATCATAATTAACATTTTTCAATCCTTTCCTTCTTTTTTTGTCAAATTTAAATAATAACCAAACACTGCTTACGTGTTTTATTCATGCAATAATTGTTAATTTTACATTTTTATAAATGTCTTGAATATATTTAAAAATTAAAATGCAAACTTAGTTATGGAATACGTTTTGCTTGTTTGTAGTTTTTGTTAATAGTATTCATTCTAAGACATTTTATAAGAGTGTTAGTGTTTCAAAGTAATAAAGACGTGGGTGTGATTAAGATGGACAACAGAGAAATGTTCTTGTATGTATTTTATTTCAATATAATAATTAAACTATATGTAACAAAATAAAAATTGATCGAAGATCTCGTATGAATTAAGGATAAATTTATATTGTCTTTGAACAACCACATTTTAATTTAAAATAATTTTACCAAGTCAAATTATTATTTAATTTATGTAAGGAAATTATACAACATTTTGTTTTAACTTAATCTACACAAAACTTATTTTTATTTAATATATTTTCTCAATTTTAATCTTTTATATTTTAAACAATATCTGATGTTGATAATGATAATACTTTTATTTAAATTGAACACTCGCTCCTGATTTATTTCAACTTAACTTTTATCAATCCCATTTTATTTCAATATAATTTTATTTTATTTTAAATAGTAATTCACATTTTATTTTAACATAATTTAAATTTATTATGATTTATTTTAACTTTCTTTTAAGACTAATAGTAAAATGGTAATTTTTTATTTATAACAATTAAAACTTTTTTTATTTATAAAACACATCACATAATCCACAAACTTTCATAGATTTTTCACTTAAATCTCTTTATTTATTTTCATATATTTTTTCTCAATTAAACAACTTCAATTTCATTTTTTATATTCTCAAAATCGTCTTTAAAAATAAACCCATTATTACATTTTATTACAATGATATTTGTTATTAATTAGGTTTATCAAATCACCCACCGTTAATAAACTATTTACTAATATATATTTTTACATTTGATATATAGATGCATCAATATAAAAAAAGTATATTGAATATTACAAGTCAACTATGAATAAAAAAATAATTTATATTATAGAAGTAGTTATAAATTAAACTAAATAATTTTCTAAAATTAAATTAACCTTAGAAGACATTTATTAATAATGGCAATACAACAAGTCAACACCATAAATACCATAGGAGAATAAGAGAATTGAAGTACGAAGTCAACTAATAACATTTTTCAACAATACACAAAGCTATCAATTATGACTTGAAAAATCTCTATTCAAAATTACCACATCGTAACTTGCTTGATTTTGCTGTTGGTTACAAATATTTGCATTACTTGAGTTCTTAAAGAGTAAAAACAAAAATAAAATATTAATATCTTTAATATGAATTCTCTTTTCATTTTTTCCATTTCCAAACATAGCCATAAACTAAACAAGAACATGGCAAAATATCTTATGTGAAATTGATTATGGTATAGCATTGGTGTTATCCATTAAGGATTGTATGACACACGTAACTAAAATTCACATACGTTAATGTGAAGCATTGTTGTGAGAAGAAGCGCGTTAGATTTTGTAGCTCATTGTCCATACAAAGTGGAGGGAGCGTGCACACACTCTCTTCCACGCATTTACATATGTATTAATTTTATTTAAAAAAAAAAACACCTAACCTAAAAATAACCTAAGAAAGTTCTTCCAATAATTAATAATGTATGTTTCAGATGATGAACACAACTAGTTATCTTATGTTGTTGGTTTCTAATAGTGTCAACTTTTAAGATCGTTGATACTTTGATAGAAATTAAACCAAAGTGAATAAACCCACTCAATTTAGTGGACTACAACAAATTATCGTGTTGCATTTTGCCTCTACATTCGTCTTAATTAATTCATCATTTAATTTATAAATATCTTCATATATAATTATGTTATTTGATAAAAAAGAAAGTTTAATGAATTTATCATTATTAATATTTGTATATGTGGTCATACGTATTGTCGAGACACTCGTCGGATATAATCATGAAAAAGATGACCGATCCGAATTGATCGCACGACCATAAGAAAAAAAAAAACTGATAGACAATTAATCCACCAATAATAAGAACTCATAAACATTGCTCCTAATCAAGATTACTGGTAAAAATTATATAAGAGGAAATGAGTCGTTATTGGGTCATAATTAAGATTCACTAATCACAACCTCGTATCGAAACTTATAAATAAAGATAGAAAGTAAGAAGGAAAGTGATTTGTATTTATTGCGAATTTAAAATTTTGTTGTTATTCTCGATCGGATTAATCACTAACTTAAGCGTCAGATTACTTTAGACAAATATATCCGGTTTAGAACATGAAAAAAAGGAATGACTTTGATTAGAGAGTTCAAAATTATTTAAACTAATTCAGAGAAAAATGTGAAGGAGTGTGTTGTGAAAATTTTTGACTCTATACCAGAAACAATATTCATTCCAAAATTTAATTAATAATTGTTAATAAAATATTTTCTAATTATCTATAATTACGTCTTCATCCCAATATTCAAAATGTCAATAGATTTGATTTATAAAATATAAATTTGAATTAAATTTAAAATTAATGTGTGGTGTGATTTGATTTATTTTAGATAGCTATCAAAAGGATAAAAACTATAAAATTTTATGATGAATAATCAATTTTAGGAATTATTCCTAACATCTTAACTAGTCCACAAATACAACTTTTGTCCTCAATTACTAGTATATCTTGTAATGGTGAGAACAAAATGAACTAGATTAAGAAAATTAGTTAATGATATTAAATTTTAGTATTGTCTTAATATTCTTTATGCTGTTTAGATTCATTGAATGAGCCATGAAATTTTAGTAAATGATTAAGCGAAGATCTTTTGATTTTCTTACTTTTGTATTAATTAAAGACTTTCTCTTGATAGTTTTGAGCTAGATGGATCAAATGTATTTTTTAGTGCGCAATAATAAATATAAAAAAATGTGAGAGTATTTTAATCGTGGGGTGATATTCAACATAATAAGTTTAATATTTGAATTTTATAATACCCTCTGCTTGTGTTATATAATTTAAAATTATGGATCTACAAAATTCTAAATGGTAAAATAAGATGAAATAACCAAGTAAAATATTAATTAGGGTAAGAATAAAAATGGTTTACTTTAACAAAAATAGAAAACTAAATTTTAAATTAATTTTTTTTAATGATTAATATTATATATTCACATAATTATGTACATAGAAAGTTAGAACTAACAATATTACAATGGAGTAACACTCAGTTATCTTTTTAAAAAAAATAATAATAATAAGGAACAAATACTAAAAATAGTATATGAAAGAACGGTAGTTGTAGGTACTGATTAATTTTTTTATTGATGAATATTCCAATAATTATCTCACCATGTAATAATAACTTCTAAAAGAAATCCAAAAAATTGGGTGTTAAATATCAAACACCAAAAAACAATAAAAATTATACGCACTTAAATAAATTTTGTAAGGATACAAATGGCATAATCATCGCTCACAATTCAAAAAGATTTAAAATAAGAAACCATAATTGCACGTCCACTTAGTGAGAGCAATTAATCATCACTAGTGGTGACGCTTCTCAGTCCGTTGCAAATAATTGTTTTTCCTTTTTTATCTTTTGTCTATTTTCGTGTTTTTTTTTTTGTTAGTATTGGGATGTTCTTCTAAAAAAAAAACAAATTACACACGTATTAGGCCTTTGTTCACTTGAGCGGATTTGATAAAGAATAATTAAGTGAATTTGAAGGTAATTTTTTTGTTGTTTATTTGAATGAATTTGGAGATAAACGAGAGTGAATTTGAAAGTAAAATTTGTAAGAATTAGTGTAAGATTTAATTTATGTGACAGATTAAAAAAATTTACTTTCAAAAAATCCATTTTCACTTATCTCGAAATCTATCCAAATAAACAATACAAAATTTATCTTCAAATTCTCTTAATTACCCTCTCCCAAGTTCACAACAAGGGCTTAGTGAGTGTTTAAAAAATGATTGTAAATAACTGAATGTAAAAAGAATTATATTTTTGTCCATTTCTTTAAATGAATTTATATAAATATGCAAAAAATGTTGATAAATGATTATATACCATGAACAATGATTGTATGTACTCGGTACGAAATGTTCCAATACTCAATCCAACATATTTGGGTTTTGACGTTCCAAAATCAAATTATTGATATTCAAATTTAATGATAATATAACATTAATTGTTGTCAAGATGGGTTTCAAATATAAATTAATTTGATTTATGACAGATTATGGTAAACTTGAGTTTAAAAAGAATTAATTTTTTTATATGGTTCAATTTTGAATTTGATTTATTAAAAATTGATTTATTTAAATTAAATTTATGATGAGTTAGATTGATTGTTTGACTCACAAACTCGAAACTCACTTAGATATCTCAGGTGTGATAGTAGAAATGGATGGTTCGACAACAAGTGAAATAGGACTGTCCAATAAACAAAAAATATCGCTAGAATATACTTTAACCGTGGCTCTGATACCATATTAGAAATTGGATGTTAAGCTTAACTCAACTCTACAAAACCGGCTTGTAAAATAAAATTTACATTTCACTTATACATCTGACCTTATCTCTAGTCGATGTATGACTCCCAATACACTAAAATTAACATTTGCTTAATCTTTATATATAATAATATGACTAATTATTTTAAACTAAGATTTAAAGTAACCAAATAAATAGGTTTGGGTAGTAGTGGTGGTGGCTGGAACCAAATGAATAGCAAGAAGAAGATGAAAGAAGATGGTGGCTGCAACTGCAAGAGTTTGGGAACAGCTGGATCATGTCAGGATTCAACCATCTTCTTCAATAAATTAATACACACTTCATTTTCAGCACTACCCACACACATCAAACTCATACCTTTGTTCTACATATACACTAACATTATATATACGAACTCCGCGTTAAATCTCTTTCCCTTTTTTCATTCCTAATTATCTATTAATTAGTCAATTCAATAATTAATACACTTTCGATAGATATGTTTTAACCGTAAAGGACTCGTTTTTTTTAGGGATTCGCCGATCTTATTTTTATTTTTCACGGAAAATGTTTGTTCCATTTAATCTTTGATAATTAAGAAAAAATTTCACCAAAAAAAAAACTCACATAATCATTCACAATTTCTTAAAAAATAAATATTAAGTTTAATTTCATCGTACAAAATTACCTCGTTATTTATACTCAAAATGGATAATTTTTTTTGTCACTCAATGTAATATTTGAACTTGTATTTAAATTTCTAACCATACATATAAATAGCATAATATTAATTGTTTTAAAATTTTAAGTAAATGAAAGAAAAAGCTAAGGTTCCACCGACAATGTTTGCTTTACGATTAACAATAGTGTCAAATAATAAATTAACTTTAACCAAAGATTCTTAAACATTCCTTAATCTTTTATAAAACCTAAGGGCAAAAAGAGAGCCCCGGTGACATGGTTCTACATGAAATGAATTCAACAAACCTTATTATTAATATTATAATAATCTCACCAACATCATCCCAACCAATTTAATAACCATTTTTTTAAAAAATATTTTAGGATATAAAAAAAAATAAAGCCATCGATCTCATCATGTATCTTTGACAAATTTCTAAAGCATCTTCGTTTCTATAAATATAATACTGAAAATGTATTGTTAAATTTGAACCGGTGTGAGTGTTTTTACACTGAATAAATATTTGAGAACGGAAATCCGTTTTAATTTTGCAATGAAAAATAAAAAAAATTATCCTTATAGAGAGTGGTGGAAGAAATACATAGAGCCTTGATTTGATTAAAAATAATGAAGAAAGAAAGATAAGATGAACGGAGAGAGGGAAACAGCTGCAATGCAACAGACATAGTTAAGAAAATGAGGAACATTGACTATGAATTAATGAGAGTGTGATTTGTTGTAATAAATGGAAAGAAATTAAAAAAATAATAATAATAATAATAAAGAGATTATTTAAGGTTTGACGAAATTTGATTGGGCGAATGAAGCAGTCGACGGTGGTAATTGGGAGGATTTTGTGGGGCCCAGTGTTGGAAATGGCGGTGTAGGATGAAAGTTTGTCTTCCTGAGTGAACTGTTTGACCAGACAGAAGAATGGGTAAACTTTAATTTTTCATGAATGGTCAATCTTCTTCCTTCTCTTTTTTCCACTTCTTCCTCTTAATCACAACACAGACACCAACCTCGTATCCGTAAATTCAGCTCCTTAAATAATGCCCATTGTAGATTTCAAGATTTTCTCAAGATCTTCAATTTCGATTTTATATTACATTTCTTAATGTTATTTTAAAAAGTAATATATATATATATATATATATATATATATATATATGAATAAAGTGTGATATTAAATATTAAATGAAATGATCTAAAAATATGAACATAATTTATCATGTCGTGTTGATGTGTGGGGGCGGGGAGTGATCGTCGAGTGACTCCTGGCAGGCTTCCAGTGGAAGGGGCACGTGGACGAATCGAACATATACCAGAATGAGAGAGATCTAAACACTGTATATGTATGGGACTATACAGTTGAAGGATAACTTAAAGGAATTGATTTGACTACTCATATCAACAAATGCATTTGTTTTTCGGTAGCTAACTCATAAGAACTCTATGGTTGGTGCAAGAGGCATGGACAAGGAGCACCAGAATGAGAGGGGTCTAAACACTGTATAGGCATGAGACTATACAATTGAAGGATAACTTAAAGGAATTGATTTGGCTACTCATATCAACAAATGCATTTGCTTTTCGGTAGCTAACTCATAAGAACTCCATGGTTGGTGTAAGAGGCATGGACAAGGAGCACCAGAATGAGAGGGATCTAAACACTGTATAGGTATGGGACTATACAGTTGAAGGATAACTTAAAGGAATTGTTTTGGCTACTCATATCAACAAATGCATTTGCTTTTTGGTAGCTAACTCATAAGAACTCCATGGTTGGTGCAAGAGGCATGGACAAGGAGCGGCTCCTGGCAGACTTCTAGTGGAAGGGGCACGTGGACGAATCGAGCATATACCGGAATGAGAGGGATCTAGAGACTGTATAGGTATGAGACTATACACTTGAAGGATAGCTTAAAGGAATTGATTTGGCTACTTATATCACCAAAATGTATTTGCTTTTCGGTAGCCTAACCCATAAGAACAGTCAACAGTGCCTGTAAGTTGTCGGGGCGTTACAGTAACAAATTCCATTATAACATGTTTTATATTATCTTAATAAATGAATTTGAAATTTAAATTAATCTTATAAAATTAATTTAAAAAATAAAAAATCTTTATATATTATAAAATTATGTTAATTTTAATCGGCATTAAATCTTCAAGGTATTATCTTTAAAAAAGACTATATATCAAAATAATTTCTTTTTAAGAAAATAAGCAAACATGTTTTGAATATTATGAGAATAGAAAGATTAAAAAATACAAAAATAGACAAACCATACATGCTCTTGAAAAGTTGAAATCGTCTATCTATTAAATGACTTGAATAAATTATAATCGATTATATATGCTTGAAGTCGTAAAGGAATAAACAATTTTAAAATCGTGAGACTAGACGATTTCAACTTTTTAGATATAGCATAATTGAAGTAGTTTGGAGATGATTTCTTCTTATGAAAGCGAATCTGCATAACTTATTTATACTAGTGCAAAAACGCTGTTTAATGTTGGTTAATTTAGATTTTTAATGTCACTTTCACATCTGACGTCTATACGGTTGACGTCTATGGGACGTCGCAATCCCTCAGAACCGACGTCCATATAAACGTCGGTTAACAATATCCACCGACGTCTATATAGACGTCTGCTTATACTCGCATCGACGTCTAATTACTCTATATAGACGTCCACCTATGATTAAACCGACGTCAACATGAATATATAAAGAGGTTTAAAATGACACTATTCGACGTCTATGTTGTTATAGACATCGGACATGGTTTTAACCGACGTCTAACAACAATTTTGTGTTTTAGTGCAGTTTTGATCCAGACTTTCGGTAGCATTGTGTAACACTCTCCTCTCGTTAGTTTTCCCATAAAAAAAGCTTTCTTCTTTTGAATCTTCTAGTGCTTTCAACCCAAAACCGAACCTGGGTCCATGGCTACTTCCCATTATTCAACCGCAACAGAAAAAAATTACGGTGTCGAGAAGTAGACAAGGACCCAAGTTCCATTTTGGGTCAGAAGAACTAGAAAACTCAAAAGATCGCCACTCTTCTTGTGAGGAAACCAGCAAAGGGAGAATGTTGCACTATGTTACCCAAAGAGAGGATCAAAACCGCACTAAAACACAACACAAAGGAAGCAAATTTTAATCAGTTGAACGACAAGATAATCGATAAAAAACTAAAGAAAATTTAAACGGCAAGCATAAAAAAAAACCACGCGCCTGGGATGCAAGAGAGAAAAAGGAGAGGACGAAGACAATGACGTTATGAGAAACGACAATGCAATGCCGCAAGAGATAAAAAGTAGAGGTGCGCAAGCGAGTAAAAGAAGAGGAGAAGCAGAGAGAAAGGAGAAGAGATGAAGATGCGATCAGAAACTGAATGGCGAGAAGAGTCTGCGGTCTATTTAAAATGAAATGGGGCGTCGGTTGCTCCAGAAACCGACGTCTAGGAAGCTAAAAAGATTGACGTTTTGGTTTCCTGTCTGGGTAGTTCACATCGGTGCCCCTCACAGCCGACGTCTAAAACCCTCGAATTTGGTGAAAATACAGGAACGTAGACGTCGGTGCCCCTCATAATTGACGTCTACATTGAAGAATTTTTGTCTTCCCGCCTTCCAGACAGACCTTAGACGTCGGCGTTTGACTACGTGACGTCTAATTGCCTGGGGCATTAGGTGAACAGTATTAATTGTAGCCCAATTGATGTTGCTTTTTCACGGGATCCGACATCTATTCGACGTCTAAAGCTGAATCGGTTGACGTTTGATTTCTTGTCAGTGACGTAGACGTCGGCGCCCTTGCTAGCCGACGTCTAAGCTCCTGGGAATTTGATGGGCAACATTAATTGCAACCTAGTAGACATCGGTCCCCTGAAACACCGACGTTAATAGACTGTCTTATCACATACCTCAGGCAATTGGACGTCAGTTTGCGGCAGGTGCGACGTCTATGATGTCATAGACGTTGCCTGACATCGAAACTGACGTCTAGTTTTCCAATTTATTTACGTTAATGCCACCGTGCAGTAGTAGACGTCGGATTTTCACGAAAGGGATGACGTTAAACAACGTTTTTACACTAGTGTTATTTTCACAATTTTTTTAAAATCTATATAATATCATAATATATGAGACATATTTATCTATTTTCATAAAAAAAAAAATCAAATTTAGGTTTTAACCTTAAATATTTAATTAAGAATTGAGATGAATGTTTCTTTTTCATTTCTTCATATTGTTATGGAAGTATAAAATTTCAAAGACTCCCAAAATAAACGAATAATATCCCAAAAACTATAATTAATTTAATAATATTATCTTAATACACTTAAAGTATATTTTTAAAACTACTATAAAGAGAATGCACTAAACAAAACCAATTATAGAATTTCTAGACCTGAAGATGTTAGACATAAATGTCTTTAAAATACAAGACATATTGAAACAGATAAACATAAAGTAGTTCGAAGAGGAAGAGAAAAGGAAAAAGATTCATACATAGTAAACTACATTAGAAGTAATTTTGTTGTCCCTTTCCATCATCACTCACATGCAACAACTTTTTCTTACTGCGCGTCCATGCCATTGCCGTTGTGATCATAATATAGCTTTCAACTTCCATTCATTTCCCCATATAGCTGAGGACAGCTTGCTTGGTACGTATTTTGGTACTATATAAACCTTTCTATTTTCAACTTCTGTAATCATTTTTCTGCCATCATCTTATAAACTTCAACCAATTTATTGATTTCGTCACACTTTTACTCCATCCATTGAAATATCTTCAAAAGTCAATGGAAGTTAAGTGCAATAAATAATGCTTAAAAAAATAATAATATACAAACCATATTTTCGATTTGAAAATCTTATACTGTATGTTTGTTATACAAATATATGTTTTTTTTTTAGGTTTACAAGATGTTAGAAATAAATTTAAGATTAATCTAATTCTATAAAATCAATTGGTAGAATAAGATATTAGAAGAGAGAGTTTTTAAGTTTAACTTATTCCACAAAACTGACTTGTAAAATAAAGTTTGCACTTTATTTATATATTATAAATTAGTCTTAACTTTAGTGTATGTGAGACTTTCAATATAAAATTTATATTTATTTATATATTATAAACTTGTTTTGTTTTTAGTTGTAAGAAGATTTTCATTGTTGACATGTATGCAGTCCAAAGGGATCTGAGAAAATTGACTTTCACATGTTGTCTCATGAAACAATGGATAGAGAAAAGTGTATTGTGTAGGACAAAAAGAAGACAAAAAGGTTAAGGTTTTAGGATTCTAGGTGGAGTTATAAACTCTCATTGCACATGATCATAGAACATAAATCAGCGACATGTAATAATGTACGATGCATTTCCAAGCAGTTTGAGATCTAAGAAATATTTGTGAAAATGATAATGTTGTCGAAGGTGTTTAAGGTTTGTTTCGACTGAAATTCTCACGTATAAGATAATCCTTATTATTGAGAATTATAAATTTATAAATGCATAAAATTTGTTTTGTATCATATTATATTTTTTATTTGTTTTAATAAAAATGTTAAAAAGGCTGGGTTTCTAACTAGTATAAGTCTCAATATTAAGTGATAATGAAATGGTTAAATACATATATATAAGATAACAAAATTAAAGTAAAAAAAAACTTCCTATATATTAGACTTTCTCCTATAATATATGGAGTCCTTGAAATGTAAGGTAGAAAATATGCTTACAAAATAAAATCAGAGAAACCAGTGAGATCAAAGTTTTTTTTTGGTTAAGTGAATTAGGCAATTGCAGTCTAAATAAATTTAAAAATAAGAGTAGTCTAAATTGAGAAAAAAAAAATTAAATAAGAGTAGTCTAAATTTAGAAATAAAGTGAATAAGAGAAACCAATGATATAAAAAAAATTAATGTAACAGTAGTCTAAATTGAGAAATAAAAAAGTTATATTTCTAAAAGGTAAATAAAATTTAAATTAAATTAAAATTTCTTAAATAAACTCATTTAAATTAAAAAGCACTCAAATATAAACTTCAATAAAAAACAATTTTTTAAATTTTAAATATATTTTTATATTGCATATATCTCCTCCTCCTATAGTATAATACAATTTTAAGTATGTTTTTAAAATTTATTGCTTTCCGAAAAATTTTGGGAGGCAAAAATAGTTAAAAAAAATACTTCAAATTATTTATAATATCTTATTTTTAAAACATCTGAAATACAATGAAAGAGGAAAAAAACTATAAATAATTATATGGGCATATTATTGTTGGAATATTTTAAGAAAACACTAAAAAATATTATTGATGGAATATTTTAAGAAAACATATTTCTTATATGGGTTTGCATTGAAATTAATATCAAACTTTACTATCAATTAGGTAGAATAAACCATATCCGTAAGATTTTTTTTCTATCATCAATTACTTAAAGATTCACGGTTAATGAATTAGAATAAATCATATAAGAAATCGAAATATTAATTTCAAACTTAGATTTTGTAGGTTTCTTTTCATTGATATTTAATATATTCATATGTGAATTATTAACAATTAGGATAATAAAATAGGTAAATCAGATTTATTTAAGTCTCTTTGGGTGAATCGGGTTTGTTAGTTAATTGAAAATTAATTAAAATTTACAATTTAATGTACCAAACTGTCCATTTATTGAACTTATTACCAAACTCTTTGGGTGAATCGGGTTTGGGCCTATCAATTCAATCGCTTAAATGACTTTGGGCTTTCCAAATGTTGCAAAATCAGACTGTTTCTTCCTACACCTCCATAAATTTTCCACTGCACCTCTATATAAATAAAAATCTTTTTTTATTCTTTTTAAATTACACAACCCAATAGTCATTTTGAAAGGAAATACGTTTCGATTTTAAAAATGTGAAAGTTAAAAATAAATTGCATATTATACGATAGAAAATCAAAATATCCTTTGAATTGTGAAATTTAAAATCTAAGTGACTTCAAGATTTTGTAATCCAAAAATAGTTTTTTTTTTCTTATCCATCCGTAGTTTTTTGAAGTCATTTTTAACTTTGTAGTTTAGTTTACACAATTCAGAAGTTATATCTAACTTATAGATTATTCCATGAAAATTATTTTTTTTTAAATTGTGTAATATAAAACTTGGACACAAAATTTTACACAAGAGTAGAATGAGAAATTTATGAACAATTTATTAAATTAAACAGAAGAGATGCAAAATGGAAATTGACTTTGGTTGTAGCTGTTAGAAGTCTATTAAAGAAAATAAAACCTAAAGCCTAAGTAGAATATTAAAACATTTTAATCCTTAATTAACACGTGATTAATGACATTAGTGGGACTGAAAATTGAAAGAGTAATGTAATATGAAAATGTGGTTTTGAAAAAGGGTAACAGCTGGAAGTAGATGCATACTTTCAAAGCAAACTTTTCATTTCTATTGCAAACAAACATAGATATCATATAAAATAACACAACCTACGCGTACACACCGTCACTTCAATTCACTATTTTCTAATTATATGATTTAAATTCAAACAATTAATATATATTAAATGTTTTTTTTTTTATTTCAAATTTATATTTATAGATTTTAAAATAAATTTTGAATTACTAATTAATTATGGTTTAACTGATAATAACACTTTATCTTAAATTGATTGACTATTAAAAATAACTTTTTGATAACTAACCGTTTGAATGGTTGATCAAACTATACAATTATAGAATAATTATAATTATATTTATGATATAACTTATAATTATATTTTTAATCGTCTGTCTAATCCGATCGAACAATAATGTAATAAAAAATTATATCTTTGATTACCCATGTTTACATTAATGAAAAATTATAAAAAAGATTAAAACTTTAATGTTTTTTTACATACCCAATTGATTAATTTGGAAATTGTGTAGGTTTTTTACTTCATTATTGAAGCTTTTTATTCTAATTTCCATATTTTATGACAGAAACGCGTGTTTGAATGAGGTACTGTTCTCTTCAACGAAGCCAGTCTCAGTCTCAGTCCCTGTCTTTGTCTCATTCTTTTTATCCTTTGCCTTATCTTTCTAATAATTTTGGACCCACCTTTTTATATTCATTTTTTCTTCATTATCCACCATTTTTTCTTTTATTTTCTTATATTCCAAACTTTAAATACTGAAAAAGAAAAATTCTGACATAAACACAAACATATCCTAGTCTTAAAAACGAGTTTTAACAGCTGTTATTATCGTCGAGAGTGAATGATTCTATGCGAATGCCAACAGAATAATAATATCATGATAGAATTTTATATTCATTTAATCTATAAAATAAGAATAAAATAATTTAAAATGCATAAAATTTTTTAATTTTTCAAAAAATAAAAAATAAATAAAAATAATATTAAATAAATATAAAAAAATAAATGTGTCAAATAATTATTTCTCGTACAAATATAATTATTCTCAAACTGACAGTGAAAAAAAATTGTATATTGATTCTAGAAGAAGAAATTAAAGCATAAGCATAACCACCCTGCATGTGGGTTGGTGGTAGGTAAAATAAGTACACCACCAGGCACCGCCATTTACTTTACTGAACAAACATAATCATTTTTATTCTATTTTTTTCATTTTCTATCCCTTATATATATATATATATATATATATATATATATATATATATATATATAATGTGTATTTTTAATTTTTTATAATTAAATTTTACAATTTTATTCAAGAGAAAAATGAATGCAAAGTTTCTTTTTCTTTTATCTTACCTTCGTTTACACTCCCAACAAGCTTGAACTACAAGATGTGTTTCTCTAATGACAAATGAAATCAAATTAACACATTTCACCATTGTTAAGAATAAGAAGAAAAAGTTAAACACAAAATAGAGGAGAATGATTTTTTTTAACTATATTTTATCCTTAAATTGTAACGTAATTTTAGTTTTTGTATGTATTTCAAACTTTAATCTTGTTAAGTTTTTCTTTTTAAGAGATGCAAGTTTTTTCATTTAATGATCTTAAATATAAAAAATTAACAACATTTAAAAGAATAATAGTATCATATATACATTTACATTTATTTAACTCAAAATATAAAGATAAAATGATTATCAAAATATAAATTTTGTTTTTTTTTTTAAAAAGGAAGAGAATAAAAAGTAAAAAAAGATAATATTAAATGAATTTATATATATCAAAATATTAACTTTTTTTTATTCAAAATCATATTATAATTTAAAAAAAAAACTTAATCTTTTATTTAATTAGTGGCATAAACTAATCCAAGTGTTTGTTGTGACATCACATAGATTGAATAATAATGGAAAAAGAAAGCATGGTAGTAGTAAGTAGTAGTAGTAAACGTGCCCCATTGCTCTCTCACTGACAGCATGTTCTCCACTTACGTGTAACTACGACGAAACTCACCTCTTTCTCATCTCATTTTCAACCAACATCACATCACAACCATATAAATTCGCTCTCAAACACTCACCAATAAGATCACATCAATACTACAAACAACAAAACAAAAAAAAGCTCTCTTTTTCGTTTCATGGATCAGGAACCAACAAGCACCATGCAACAATGTGGAATAGCTCCAACGGCAACATCGTATCGCGGTGTTCGACAACGAAAATGGGGCAAATGGGTGTCGGAAATTCGCGAGCCGGGGAAGAAAAGCAGAATATGGTTGGGGAGCTATGAGTCGCCGGAGATGGCAGCAGCAGCTTATGACGTGGCGGCGTTGCACCTCAGAGGACGCGCCGCCAGACTCAACTTTCCTGAATTGGCGGAGACACTGCCACGTCCCGCCAGCTCCAAGTCCGAGGATGTGCAGGTGGCAGCACAACAAGCGGCATTGAGGTTCACTAGGTCACCGACGATGTCACATAACGAGATACGTGTCAGTGAAAGCAGTGACAGAAACAGTAACAATAGAAACAGTAACAGTAAGAAGAAGAAGAGTGAGAATAGTGGTGTGGTTCCTCTGCAAGTGGGGCTTTCGGCTACACAGATTCAAGCTATAAATGAGTCTCCATTGGAGTCACCGAAGATGTGGATGATGCAAATGGCAGAGACGCTTAGGTTTGGGTTTGGTGAGGAGTACTCTATGATGATGGTGTCTTGTGATGGTGATGATGATTATGCTATGGAGTTGAGTGGATGGGAAGAAATGCATCATGAATCCTTATGGGACTCTCCAGAATATATGTGATTATAACTCATCGATATTTAATTAATGTACTACCCTTGATTTAGGACATTCTATTTATTAATCAATTATTAAAGAATCATGTAGTTTTAGTGAGACTGATTCAATGAAGCAATAGTATTATTTAACGTTGTCAATTGCTAATTTCATCATCATCCTTTTTTTTTTTCTCGTGTATTGTATTTTCCCTATATTATTAATTATTCACTTGCTTATTGGTTAGTGTAAGCGATGTTTTCATGAGTTTTTATTGTGTATTTACTATACATAGACGTTATTATATGTACAAAAATGGAGAGAAAGAGGAGAAGAATGAATTAATATAATAATATGGCGATCTTGGGAAGCAGGCCGAATCTATTACGACCTAGTCGGCATGACTTTCGTGCTAGGAATTTACCATTCACATTTGACCTTCACAAACTAAATTTTTCTATTTTCTAAGTTCTAACTAACACCACTTTTGAAATTAAAGGTGTTTTTTTTTTTTTCTACTTTGGAATAATTAATAAGATTAACTACCTATGTGTGACTGAATTGTGCCACCTGCACGCATGACACACCACTTTTATGAAATATTTACAAATAATAAAGTAATTCATGCAGGATTGTACTGTTACTTTTAGGATGCTTTTATATTTTAATTTGTGAATGGGGTTGAATAAAATGTATATTTGAATTATATTCAATTCTTCTGGAATTGATTACGATTCCAAGTGTTCATCTCAGACAACAATCGATTTTGGATAACTCTTTTTTATCAGTCATTATAATTATTGAAAATCAATTTGTAACTAATTATTCAAAAAAAGTACACATGTACATCGTGGTTTGATTTTTGACAACATTAAATATTCCTTGAGGCTTTTAACATATTGAGCAAGAGATTTGATGATACTAAATTCTCCCACCCACGGTGAATAATGTGTAAGTTTTGTTTCCCAGTTTTCTATGGAAAATTAGATGCTTGTTAGGGATCACCTCCCAAAATTTCGGTCCACCAGAGAGAAAAACTAAGGAGTTAATGAATGAGTATAGAACTTTTCAAATAAGATTCAAATAGAGTTAGATTGAGATGTAAAACGGTTTTTAACTAAATACAAAAATTATTATAATTTATAAGACAAACATATATAAAATTCGTCTAACATGATACAATCTTCAAGTCACTAAAATATGGACAGTATTGATTGAACATAGATGTTTAGTCTTGGTCTGTCATTCCTACATTGGGAATAAGACGACGTAACACCTTCCTTACTTAGATTCAAATTTTAATATACTCACAAATGATAATTAGTTATAAAAAGTGTTATAGCGGAAATTTATGAGTACAACTTCAGTTTAAGTTGAAAATTCTACTATCTTATTTGACAAGACTCATTCTCTCTAAATAAAGAGAGTATATATTCATCGTTTGTTTTAAGTCTACAAATATACCTTTACACCCATAATTGATATTTATAACGAATAGTTTTAGTGTATTATTGGTATTATTTGTACGTTGCACGTTGCACAATTATTCTGACGCTAAAGTTGCACACCATTTAAAGGAAAAAATCTCTTTTAACAACTCTTTTTTGCCAACTCATAGGTGACAGTCTATTATTGATCTGTTTTAAATATTTTTTTAAACATAAATTAAAACAGACTAATAAAATGATGACACGTGTTCTGTTATAAAAAAATGATTAAAAAAAAGTTGTCAAAATATCATTGTTCCTATTTAAAATACTGTAATTCATAACTATTTGCCAAAGGAATAAAAATATTAAACGGTTAAAGATTGCCTGTTGTTTGGTGAAAAGTTTAATCATGACTTCATCATCACTATAATGGATTGAATCAATTTGTAAACATTACATATATAAACTTTATTCCATGCCCATCAATAGGCTCACCATCACACTTTTGGACATTCCTTCACACAGACTAATGTCAAACATATTCCTTTCACAAGCAGAATAAGAGGCAGATCTCCTCTGTCTTGCAAGTATCAAACCTAAGCATTGGCCGGGGTACCGGCTTTGCCATAATATTATATCAACACACCAAATGCAGTGCCTATTAAAATATCCACGTTCAAAGCTCTGCATGGTCAAGATCCTCCTTTCCATTGGATGACATTGCAATCCCCTCCAAGATTAAGTGGTGAAGGGTATTGATGGACGATGCTCTTCTTTGAGAGTGGTTCGTGTTCAGAAGATTACAAGGAATCAAATATCAGGACTTGGGCCAGTAGAGTAGGAGACTGCTGTTGAATCTTATAACCATTTACTAACTTCCATTACTTACTTACAAGGGAGAGAAGGGAATAATAAAAGGGAGAAAAAGGATAGCGAAAAACATTCAAACAGCAGTTTCTTATTTATTCCAGATCCAGTTCAATCAAATTGACAGCCTATGCTGCACATCCAACATCTTGCAGTTGAAAATATAAAATTTAAGAATGTGAGATTAAATATATGCAAAAAGAATCAGTCGAAAACTCTCCAAGACTGCTTAATCTTAGATAGAATCTCATTACTTTTTGCTTGAACTTTAGCTTATCCTCTCCCCGCTCTTAGAACCATATTAAGCTAAGCAAATCAAGTACAACGGTAAAATAATTAATGAATTCAGCGAAGCACAATAATGAGCTGTGGCTCAATTAACTAAAATGCTGAAGAAAAGAATGTTTCAATTTTCAAGAGATAATTTGTTACACCAGCCTATGCTCGGCTGCTATTCTAAAAGCAATGCGAAATGAACAAAATAGCATTGCAGACCAATGTAGCCTACATTATTTGCCAAAGATACGGCACTTCCTGCAAAAACTAAACGTCCGAAAATTAAATCTCCCGAACTTTGAAAACACACTGCAAAATTGAATGAACGAAAACGTATAATCACTGTGCAGTGGCTTGTTTCAGATATGCAATAAGATCAGCACGTTCCTGGGGCTTCTTGAGACCAGGAAATACCATCTTAGTCCCTGGAATATACTGCACAAGAACCCAACACAACAAGGGGTGTCAGTGACATAATTGGAGGGGGACAAGATTTTCCAAAGTCACTGTGCAATAATAGTTTATTACAGAACAAATTCAACACGATAAAAGATATTAAATCCCATTTGAATTAACGTAATATAGTGTGTAATTTTAAATAAAAAATAAAATTGTTACACTTGATTTTAAACGAGATATCATAGAGAGGGAGTCAGGGTGTCCACCCTTGCCCACCACTCTATCCATCCATTTCAAGGAGAACATTAGTGAAGCATATCTCATATATGGATGATCAGTAATTAATAGCCGTTCATATAGAAATACTACAGTTTGTGTTTTACCTTTTTGGGGTTAAGTAAATAATCGTATAGTGTCTTTTCTTCCCAAGTTACGGCCATGTTCTTATTAGCTGCAGAGTAGGAATATCCGGGAGTAGTGCCTGACTGCCTTCCAAACAACCCATTCAGATTGGGACCTGAGATTGTCCGAAAGGGAAAATATTAGCATAAATAACAACAGTATTCCAGAGTGTGAAAGCAACACAAAAATAGTTACATAACCGGTAAAATAATGTTTATGAAATGAGTTCCAAGGAAGCAATGTATAAATCAATGACAATGATCAGATTTTAAAAAAAGAGAATTCACAAGTACTGAAACTGGATAGCAATAAATTTATCAACAACTTTGTCCCTGCAAGTGATTTTCATTCTCCTTTTTGTTTTAAAAACTGCAAGCGCATAACACCTAAAGGTCCTAGGCCACCCATTGAAATCAAATTTGGTCAAAAGTCACATCATGAAAGAGGGAAATTCGATTTTTCGAGTGGGAACTTTCCTCGTTAGGCATGGAAAACATACTTGGACATGTGTAAAGTCGTAAGCAATATCGCATGTTTAACATAGCCCACAGACCATCTAATAAATTTCTCCAACCAAAATAAATGTTGATTGGTAGCAGTAAACCAAAAGAAAATAATTCAAAATGTTAAATGTCTCAATTACTTGCTCTAATCGCCGTTAAATTCATAAATTGTTTCAAACCAATTTGAGTTGTGCTTCAGGAAAGCATAATTCTATTCGTCCAATCATTAACACACCAAAGAACAAGTAAAAAACAACATGAGGACTCATCTTCAATTCCTAAGCTTCGGACATAGGTATTTCCTTCATATTCCTACAACGACGAGGACGAACAATATATTCATTCCATGTCAAAATCCACTAAATCCTTGAATCAACAAGCATTCAATCATTAGCATAAACCAAACAGGAGTAATTACTTTTTCAATCGAGGAATCCAATACAATTACACAGTTACTATCGACCTGAAAGTGCTACTCACCAACGAGCAGTAGATTGCCTCTGCTCGGTTTCCACCAAGGTGTCCACGACTAACGAAGGCAATAGGCAGAATTAAATCCAATATTTACACGCAAGATTCTTAAGAAACAAGGTATACGTGCATCCACAAGGCACAACAAAAAATTACAGATTACTACACATATCACATAACGTGTGAAAAAGATATGAATCAACCAGCGAATAAATCCACAGCGCGATTTCTAGATCTACGCCTTATTACGCTCGCACTAAATAGAACACACGTAGATCGAATCAATAACGACAGGTAAAAGGAGAAAACCATAGAGCGATTGAAAAAAAAAAAGAAAAAAAAACATTAATAAGGAGAAATAATAATAATAATAATAGAGAACGCTAACCTTGCTTGTGACCGGCACCTTTTTCGACGGTGTGACACTGAGCGCATTTAGTCCTGAAGATTTTGTCGCCGGACTGGGCAACGCCGGGAGGAGCCTCATCGAAGGACGCCATTCGCGAAGGAAGAGGGGAATAGGTTTGAGAGAATCGAAGGAAAAAGGAGAATTGCGCGGAAAAGTAGAAAGGAATGAACTATTAGGAAGACATGCAATGCGTTATGCATGACTCTATTTATATATATAGGAGAAAATGAGGCGGCAGGGTGGCAAATTTGGAACGCTATCGCCACGGGACTCTTTGGCCAGCCCTAACTTTTTTTTCGTTGACGTGGACAATTTACAGCGCTCCGTTATTTTTTATTTTTTCTTTTTATTTTTTATATACTGGTAGCGTTAGCTTCAGGCCAAAGTCAAGTTTGGCATGTGATTTGCGTGGAGAAACTTACTACTTCACTTTATTTAAGTCGAATTAGTGTTTGAATTATTTATATGAGATATTAGGTTTACATCCAAACTTTACATTACTTTCTCAACATTAAATTAATATTTTAAGTTGAAAAACTAACATTTTTTTTCTGGGGTTCTATTGTGTTAAGCACGTATAATAACGTTTCTCAGTGTGTATTAAAAGTTTTCCCAATCTTAACTTATCCTACAAACAAAAGAAATTTGTTCCACAATTAACATAATGTAGGAAAAGATAGACACGACATAAGCTGTTTGTTTTCACTAAGACATTAAATTTAATACTTATAACGACATCTTATGGCAGATAAAAGGAAAATCTTATCATGCATTTGCTATGTGTCATTTTATCGTATATAAGGACGGGTTAAATAAACTTTACGCTTGATGGTTTAGTAAAAAATAGTGTTTAAACCAAATTTCTTATAATTTTTAATTGAGTTTTCAAGATCATATTAAACTAAAGAATGTGCAAACCAATTTTCTTATAATCTTTAATCAAGAAAATTGCTATTTTCATATGACTATTTAGTAAAAAAAATTATTTTCCAAGTGTTTATTTGTTTGTTATAAAATTTATAATTAATATAAAGGATTTCATGACTAATATAAAATAATAATATGGTTAAAATGAACAATTTTTATTTTTTATTTTGTTAAATTCTGTTGAATAATAAGAATTATCCCATAAATGATAATAAGTTGATAGTTTCCTAACCATTATAGATAATGATGTCAAAACAATTAAAAAAATTCAAAATACTTACTATACTAAAAAAGAGTTTGATAAAAACTCAATTAAAAAATAAAATTTATTAAATTTTGAAGCATAATTAAGTCCGATCTTTTTATTGTTAGTCGAGCAAATATATCCATAGCTATCTTATAACGAGAATAAAAAGTATAAAATTTAATTAAAAATTTGAATATTATAATAATTATGTATTAACTTCAATAAATACTTACATAATTTTCGGGGACAACTATTATTTAATGTGGCTATTGTTTTATAAATAATAAAATAGCTCGTAATATTACAGTAAAATGATATATGTTGTTGGTATTTTAAAGTAAAGAAGTTCTTTAGTTATTCAGATGTAGAAAAAAAGTTCTTAGTTACTTAATTAATAAATATATCAATTTTTTATTTATTTAAATGCAAAATTACCTCATTACAATCACGGTAAATGAAATTAGATAAATATGTATTTCTTTTCTATAATGGTATAAATTATAGATATATTACTAGGGGAAACATAGTCACTTGTAATCTAATTTTTTATGATATAAATACAGAAAAGAATAATTATTATAATAATTATTAAAAAATTATATTGAAAATATGAACAAGAATTAATAACAATAATCATAAATAAAAAATGAAATAATAATTACAAAGTTATAATTACGCAATCAAAGCATTTGTAATTTTTCATTCAAATAACTATTCCATGTTAGTAAGTTGATTGTTTTTACTAAAAATCTAAAATCACATTGCATCAGCATTTCCTCCCCGTATTCGTAACATTCATTAAGGATAGTACCGATTACCACACTAACTTTCCTTAGCTGAGTGCTCAAATCTATGCCCTTCCTCGTCTTCCCCCCACAACTCATTACATTTGAAAATAATCTGAGATGTATAATCGTTTCACCTACCTACCTTCCTCCCCTATCAAAATAAATATTGTATACATAATTATATATTCAAAGTAAATAAATAAAAAAGTAAGAAATCCATGATCATCATCATATTGCAGAGTGGTCATTCTCGGGTTACTTAAACACCAGCCCGATTCAAGGTTTTGAAAAGGCTGGCTTGCGAAGGCCTGGTATCTGCAAAATAATTTTATCAAGAATCATACAAACCAAATCCTAAGTATTGTGACAATCAAATGAAATCTAAAATAAGTATAAACTATTTAAAAGTAAAGTGCATGGTAATTTCTGCTTTCCTCTAAATTCATTTAAATGAATTGCAAATTGAAACTGTCCTCGATATAGTGCTAAGTAAAACAAGTCTCTACAGGTCTCTCCATCCTTTTCTGTTTCTTTGCTTGCTGTCTTGCTTCTGTTGTAGCTCATGTTCTCGTCTACTTCTGCAGTTCTTCTTCCTATTTCAATTCAGTTCTTGTGTTATGTTGTTTGTTTAAATCTGAATTAGATGTATCTTGTTTTATTTAAATTCCTCTTGTTGTTAGGATCCTTGATTCACATCATCTAGTGCCATATAAATGCACTTAAGAAAGTAATGATGACATTCAACTCAATCACTTGTTATTTCCAATTGCTTCATATGTTCATTGGTTCCCAAATACATACTTGATCCTTACCGATACCCCAGCCTCTTAGGACCAAAAACCTCTACTTTTAACCAAGTTGAGGTTCTCCCAACTAAAGTAGTCGTAATAAAAATAAAAGCATTTTTATTATGACGGAAAAACACTCTCATAAATGTGACAGTAGTATCAGTACGATCAGGACAGTTGTAAAGAAATCATCATGAGAAATACCTCAACTCCATTAGGGCCTATTCGGTTCCGAGAAATGAAGTTGACAATCAGAGTTGCAAATTCATCTGGTACATCTTCCTAAAAATATTGAACCACAAATTATTAAATTACAAATTGTAGGAGAAAACCAGAAACAACATAATGAATGCAGAAGGACACGGCAGGTACAAACCTGAATAGCGTGCCCCGTATGCCTTACAACTACCATTTGAAACTTCCCTTGCATCTGACCAATTGTAAGAGACCTGCCATAGGAATAATTCCAAGAAAACATCAGAACTCCACTTCAACAATTCTGTTTTCTCACAACTGAGAAAGAATACGAGAAACAGAATTACACAGTATGCAATGCTATTTAATTAAACTTTATTTGTTCGCGTAATGTTCACATTAGTATCCCAAACATATATCATCACCCTCGTATTAAAATCATATAAATCCTTTTTATACATCTAAAATAAATATGTTGTAATCAACATAGTGGTGCATACAAGATGGCCTAAATTTAATTTCAAAAAATATAGATCATATTTACTTGTTGCCGTGAAGTTTAATATGAATCAGGATTGCGTTTAGAAATGCCACCATTACATACAGTAACAACGTAACAAAAGAAAATGGAACAATCATAGTGTGGGACACATTTTTCGATGGTAATAGTGAATGAAAAAAAAAGAGTCTTCAAAAATATTTAGACAACTAAAATTTACCTTATTATGAATTTCAGTTATATCTATTAATGAACCAAGAACAGCAAAGTTTTACCCCACAAAGTGAGGTCAGCTACACAAGACACACAACTTCGTTCCACTCAGTTGAAGACCAAATCTATAGAGATTATTCACCGTGAGATCCCTCTTAACAACTCACTCAGTGTTGTTCTTAGTTCCCCTCTCTCCCTTTTCTTAGAACAAAAAAACCAGGAAATCTCCTCTCCTCACAATTGTTTTCAGTTACCATTGAACATGTTCATTTCACATTAAGCAATTATAATGTTATATTTTCCCAATCAGTTTCCCACCAATATCTTCTCATATGTATCCTTTCTTTGGAGACCACATATCCAACTTAACATTCTCATTCTTGCTAGAGTATAGTTAGATATGTATACATTAAAGATTGAGCTAATCTCGGATCATAACCTGCCATGCTACTTGGAACATGCAGTAGTAACACATAAAGTTGGAATAGGATTTGCATTCTATTTTTACCATTGAAATTGGCTAGCTGTAAAAGATGTTTTCACTGAAAACCAACAAATAAAGTTTACGGTACCACCAAAAGTTAAAATAATTCAAAAAGAGTAACCTGTCCAATCTATCTGTTCCTGCTAATAACAACAACTTTGGAACTGGACTTGACAAAAATTTATCGGAGAGTCCTTCATACCTGTAAGAAAAAATATTAACTGCTTAAAGGGATAGTAAGATACCACGAGAGTTACTTTCAATTTTATGAAAACTTAGCCTAGTTGTCTTTGTTTAGAATCAAGTAATCATGCTCTGCATTCCGAGGAAGTATATCATCTAAAACTCTTCAAGCAATAAATATGAAGAAAAATTGTGGAAAGAAAGGAGCCAACAGTCATTGTTTTAACACATTCCTCTCTGCATAAAGACTCAAAGAATATCCAAACAACAATATATGAAGCAATTATCCAAAACAATCAAAATTGAAGCCCCACACAATCCACCTCTTGCTTAGAAGTTAGAAAACATAGAAGGTAGTTGGTTTCATTCATATATACAATTTGCAACTGCTGTGAACATCTGGCATGAAAGTTAAGTTAAAAACATACCAGCCTTTCCAATATTGTTCAGTCTTTTCCAGCTCAGTTCGGTAAAGATAACTGCAATATCACATCAGTGTCATACTAATCGAGCATAAAACTAATAACAAAAGGGCATGTAACCAGATGTTTAGAATGCATGGAACTCATAAACAACATTATATTTTGAATTATTCTCTCAATGTAATGGAAAGCTAAGAGAAGCATTACTACTCACCATTTTTTTGACTCGTCATATTTTAATGTGGGAGGGATGGATACACGAGCAGAATCAATATTTCTTAGAGACCCCGCCCTGACACTCCATTCAATCTGAACAGAAGCAATTTCAACTCGCATCAAAATTCACCAGAATAAATGAAGCAACAGTGAGCCTTCACTTAAACCTAGAGCTTATGCAGGTTTGATAACACAGCCATATGTCCACATGAAAACCTCAATTGATGTTTTTGCACTTATAGCATGCCATTGGACGGTGAATGGCAGAGGCAATTCAACTAAATTAAAGGTTTAAATACGATTTTGATCCCTCTATTTTGTTCAAGTTGCCATTTAAGT
The DNA here is from genome assembly GCF_000741045.1 of Vigna radiata var. radiata. Lineage (NCBI taxonomy): Eukaryota > Viridiplantae > Streptophyta > Magnoliopsida > Fabales > Fabaceae > Vigna > Vigna radiata. The sequence goes on along the minus strand of NC_028361.1, from coordinate 1,225,901 downwards.
CCTCCCATTTTTAAATAGATATTTAGTCCCCCTCCTTTTAAAAAAATCCACAATTTTAGACCAATCTTCAATTTATCTACATTTATTTTTTGTATTTCTTAAATTTAGTTAATTAAATATTTTTTCGAACCTTGAATGAATATGTTTAGGTCTAGGATTCAATCGGACCATAATAAAAGAAATCAAACGCAAACAAAATTGTGGATTGAACCAAAATTCTGGATTTCCTAAAATAGGACCAAATCTCAATTTTAAGATGGGAAAGGGGAGAGGCTGAAAGTGTAGATTAAACAAAATAAGGGGGCCAAAATTATATTTAAGCTCAAAACAGAAATAAACCACTTGGTATGTACAAATATAATAATGTATGTTAGTAAACTTAAGCTATGGCTTATAACAGCAGAAAGGTACTAATTCTATGTTTGTATACATTTTTTTTCTCATTCAAGACCTCCCTCGATTAAATACTTTTGGTGTTCTTGGTTCTTGGATCCACACACCTTGTGCACTAACTAGTAACTTCTCGTGCCACGAAGCTAGTAAATTAGTGTCTCGGTTTAGAGGTTGATAATTTGCACCAGTGCCTCTTATTCAAAAACAATGATTACGTTATAACTGTCCGATATTTCAACAAAAGAAAATCAGTTTAAAATAACAATTTGAAGTGCATTTCTAACCAGAACTCAATATTCAAGAGGAATATCATAAATTAGGATTGGGATGACATTCAAAAATAATTTTTGAAGACTCTTTTATAATGACAATGAAAAGAAAGTAAAAAAAATCAAAATCATAAACAGTAGACACAACACAAAACACAAAACTTGAAACACAAAGGAAAGAAGGTATAGAGACAGAGCTCACAGCTTTTTCAATGCTTGAAAAATGTTGCATCCTGTTTGATAGAATTTTCTGCATATGCATGAGTGAGGCCATAGCTGTTCCCTGAAATTGTTGAGACATTCAACATCTTTGTTCTAATGACAAAAAAGTAGTCACAAAAGTTATACGGCAATTATCCACAGAAAACAACCTCTACAACATCCACGACAACCAACCCAGCCAAGGTGGACAATGTTCTTCTTGCAGCAACATGCACAGCAATTGATCCTCCCATGCTTCAATAATGAAACAAATTTTGATCAATGACCAATAATAATAATAATAATATAAAACAAAGTTAAATGTAATTTATACAAGTGGAAAACTGGTCATGCTCAGTACACCAAATATATTCATAGGAATAAAATTCAGAGAAGAAAATAAGTGAAAAATAAAGGCAAGTGGTGCAGATACAGATAAAAACAGAAAAAGGAACACAGATATCTGCAAAAGTAAATGCAGATGTCAAATTAAAGTGGTAATGCAAAACAGTTATTCAGAATATCCTTGTAGTCATACCACATTACAGTCTTATAGTAAATGCATTATGCTTATGAGTTTTGAAGCACAATACACAGTGATTGAAGGATGATAACTCTAGTCAGATGTACTAAAGCTGTGGAGAAGAGACAGGTAGCACATATCAGGGAAAAATGTTTTGACCCTTGAGACTAATGGATTTCATGTATCAAACAAAGTACATAAGGTTCTTCTTTTATCAACGTAGTAGCATATGACTTGGTTTATCGAGAGCATAAAAAATTACTTCATATTTAAGTTATAGCTGTTTCATAATACTATAATTTGTTAAGCATCAAACTTATTTAAGTTGACGTTTCTTTTATAGAGTGTCCTTGGGTGTTTGGAGTTGAAATGAAGAAACAAAAGGAGAAGTGAAAACCAAAATGCCCTTAAAAGACTCTGAACTTACAGAAGGAAAAAATACTTCAAACTAATAAAAGCTTAACAAGAGTTATACTTCAAACTAATAAAAGCTTAACAAGAGTTATATGATATTGTCATCTAATGAAGGCAGTGAAAGAAGGGTAATCACAGTTATATAGATATATTTAAATATATTTTCTGGCACATTTAAGCCGGAAAAGAATCCAATATTACTTCCAGAGACTAACATGCTTAACCAAGATAAAAGTGTCAAAAAGTGGAACATTATTAATTGATCTTTGACAATTGACTTCAGGTATGAAAGTCCCTATAACAAGAATCCAAGAAAATTAATTTAAGAAACAGAATCACCTATGACCAACAAGAATCATTGCTGGAGGAGAGTTGCCATATAATTCCTTTATAACAGCAAATACATCATTGCACATAGTCTGCACAAGAAGATGATTACCTCTACAAGTACATGAGTAATAAGATATCCAATTTAGTTCATTTACTACTTTTTACCTCCACAGATAAGTCGAGATCATTTTCTGTTGATGATTTCCCATGACCTCTCAAGTCCATAGCTACTACCCTAGCTTTCTCCTTAATTTTACTTGCTGAGACAGCAAACGAAAGCCTGTGGAAATATAAATGTGAAGACTTTCATCAGGTTGTAAATTATGAATAATTTGAAAAAAAAAATGTTGATAAATGACATGTTTCTGAATTGGCATGTTCTAAAATCTAGAACATTATTTCAAAATCCCTCTAATGATTTGACCAACAACTTTCTTCAGTCTCCCTCTACCTGCAACAATTTGACTATATTCTACTTGATTCACCCTTCTTACTTACTTGTGCTCCAATGAGTCTTCTCTAAACATGCCCAAACAATCTAAGAAAAGACATTACCTTTTCTACTATGGAGTTTATCCCTACTTTTTTTCTCCAGTGATTGTATTAATAGCTCTATCCGGTCTTGTGTGCTCCTTCATTCATAGGAACATTCTCAATTCTAAAACATTAAGCTTACTTTCTTGTTGCACTCACAATCTCATAGCTTGCATGCAGGCCTTCTAACTGTGCAGTAAAATTTTACTCTAAGACTTTATGCATAAAAAAGAGAAACACTTCTGAATATGAAAATAATTTATGTGCACACACTTACATTTACATTCCTCCACTCTGTTTCATAGAAATACATTACACCAATAAACTATCAATGCCATAAATAAAAATCCTAACAGAATAATCAAAATTAAATTGATTGGTAATAAAAAATTAGTCTGATTGATTAATGCATTACACCAATTAACTACCAATGCCATAAATAAAATTCCTAACAGAATAACAAAATTGAATTGATTGATAATCAGAAATAATCCACGTAGTCCTTATTTATCTTCCTATATCACATTGAGCGAGACTTAGACAATGTATTCTTCCAAAAACATTTAATTTTCCTACAAGATCAAGAAATTTATAATATTAACCGAAAAGTTAGCACACACCACTACCAACTGTCTCAAGAGGAAATTTAGAGGTAGGCGACAGTATATTCAACAATACTTCGTGGACCATTAATAATAACTATAAATTAAGAGAAGAAACAATGAATAAGACACACATTAGCACCAATCGTACCCGGAATAACCACCGCCGTGTAAACAGAATACAACGGGTCCCTCGGTTCCTGCCGTGTAAACATGAAACACCTGAACAAATGGGGAAAATGACAAAAGAAGATTCATATTATCGGGATTACAGAAGCGGTCACAGAAAGAGCATGATTTAGATTCCCAGACTAACATCGTTCGATTCGGGAATCGCAACATCTTCTTCTTTATCAAAATACTGGGACCAATCTAGGGGCGCGTATTTTTCTGAAGAGCTCCTACAATAAACAACGCGGTTGAAACGGAAAGCGATGGTGAACACCGCCGTTTAATTGCAGATGCGGATAACGATCTGCTGATAAATGAAGAGGTGAAAAGAAGAAGATCGCAGAAGCTTACTTAGTCGGTGGGCGATGAGGAACGGAAGCGAAAGCAGAATCGGGTTGAGTTTGCTGTTGTGAAGGCTCCTCCGTCGCATTTTCTGGAAGCGAAGCCATGTGAGAAAAGGAAGAATCCATAACTCTCCGACTTCCTATGTCGATCTCCAATGTTCAATCACACTTTTGCAGAACTGAATTGTAAATAAAAATTTAAATCTGAAATGAATAAACATTTTCATAAAAAAAAAAAAAACTAAAGAACAAGAAAGCAAAATACATTAACGAGAATTGGTCGGAGAACACAGTCGATGAGCAAGAAAGCGACACAGTTTTGTCGAATCGCAGTGCACTTCTTGTTTGCAATATGATGCTTCAGTTCTTGGATGATGACGCGTTGGGATAAAACTCTCGCATTGTATTAAAGAAAATGAATACAACTCAACCGAGTTCTAATATTGGTTTATGTTTTTAAAACATAACTAAAAAAACATGGATGAGGAAAATATACATACCTTATGGGTTTATGTTTTTATCCAATTTATTTCTCTCAAAATTAAAAGTTCTCAAAACGGATTATTTTTTGATGTAGATCATTTTTTACTTTAAAATTAAACATACTCGATTGACATTTGGTTTTTTTTTTATGTTTTATTTTATTGTTGTTTTTAATAATAATCTATATAGAGTATAAATAAAACGAATTTGTATAATATAAAAGGGTATAAATTTTATCTTACACATTTGGTTTGTGAGATTGAATTAAGTTTAAAGTTTACCTCTTAACCTGGTAATAGGATTTTAAGTTATAATGTATCCTGATCATATTTGTTTGTTAAGTCTGTTATATATTCGATTATCTAATCATTATTGAATCACTAGTTAATATTTAATTTCAGATGTCAACTTGAGTGAGTGTTGGAGATTTCACATTTATTATAAATATTAAGGCAAATTTGCAATATATAAAGAAATGCAAACATTAGTCTCTCAACCAATTATGTGATATTGAATTAGAATTAAAATCACATTTTTAGAGCTTTTCTTCTTGCACCTCACCTATATCACCCTGTACCTTCCATTAGACTGTTTTGTCCTTCATTTAACGAACTTTTGTACCGGTGATCATGCAATAATGACTGTTGGTATAAACTCTCTATCCCATTCTTCGACACTCACTTGTTATTGAGTTGTGTTGTTCGTGCGATACCTTTTGTAGTTCTGCTTCCATTTTGTGGTATTGTGGTGACCCGACGTTTTAGTGGTGGTCTCGACTTGTTGGCAGTGTTGGGAGTGGTTCAAAGGTCGATGGTGGATGTTGTGGTTCGTGGGAAGAAGAAAGTGATGAAGTTTGATTATATGTTTATAATTGAGTGGATATATGATAATTTAGTTTGAAATGTTTGAAGTTGTGAAAAATGTGAAACCAACATGAAATTATAGCGAATGAGAATATGTTAAATTGGGTGTGTGTTTAATTGTTATTAGAATTTATCGAATTGTTGAAAATGACCACTTGAGTTTGAGTAACTAGCCTTTAGTGGTGCATTTCTACATTGAATTAACACTAAATATAATTTATAAAAGAGACACAAATATCCATTTGAGCCAGTCGAGCAAGTTGAAGTATCATTCTTTATAAGTTTATGATGTGTTGTTGGATGTTCGGGTGTACCTTTGAACACCGCCTGAAATGTGAAGTTAGTAAACTTTAAGATATAGTGTTAAGCACCACCATGAGACCACCAAACGCTCACTTAATAACGAGTTAAAGTGGTTTAGGATGTGAGACACCGAGTTAGAGTCAACGAACGCTTAGTTGACAGTAAACTCTTGAGGTAAATTAGCGTGCGTTAGTAAAGTGGTGTTGTTAGACGTAAATTAGAATGTCAATTCCATTTCTTCTCACTTAATGATGGATTAACATTTTACAACCTCCCTCTTTTACTCTTTTAGAGTTTGTTCTTCCAAAATAAGCCTATGTTCATACCAAATTACGGAGATGAATTAAAATGAAATTTCGTGTTCATTTCAATTGATTTTCGATGAAGTAAATGCAAGTAAATGCGATATTGTTTTTTTCTTCCATCATCCCATAAGAGGTATGATTTGTTGGGATTTATGAGAAATTCTCATATTTACCCTAACCATAATTCATAATTCCCATATGTGAAACAAAACTACAATGTTTATCATCTTTTATCCCGTGTCTTCCATCTCTAATAACAACAACAATAATAATAATAATAATTATTATTATCATTATCATTATTATTTCAATTTATTAAATTATCATTTTTTTACATTTTTTTTATTTTTCAATTTTTTTTTCTCTTTATAAACATTTATGCAACTATACATAACATTAACTATTATTATTTTATATTACTTTTATAATTAAGGACATTTTGGTAATTTTTAATTTCTATAAATTAAACAAATTTTTATTTGTCAAATCCTATGATAATTTTCATAAACTTTACTTTCAAATATAATTTTACTCACCTCTAAATCCCTTACAAAAAAACAACAATTAATTTATTCTCAAATCCCTTCAAATTCTTCCACTCACTCTCATTCAAATCAATTATCTAAAGTGGACACATCATAGTTCAACATTTCTATGCCTTGTTCACTTGAGTGAATTTGGAAGAGAGTGATTGAGAGGATTTGAAAATAAATTTTTTTGTTGTTTATTTGAATAGATTTGGAGATAAGCAAGAGTGAATTTGGAAGTAAACTTTTTTAATTTGTCACATAAATTAAATTTTACACTAATTCTCACAAACTTTACTTTTAAGTCTATACCTCTAAATTCATTCAAATAGTAGAATTAAATTAATCTGTCACATAAATTTAAATCTACGCTAAAACAGAAAAACCAAACATTAAAACACTATAATAGTAGGAATGCACTTTATTTGTGATAATGTAGGTGTTGTTCATTGTACTTTTTTAATCGGTTTTCAATATATGATTAAATAATTTTGTTTTTCCAAACTTAGCAATTATAATACAATTTTTATACTTTAGAATGTACAATCTAAATATAACAAAAATAATTATATTTTAAAATGTACAGTCTTAAATATAAATTTGTAATTTGAACTGTACAGAATACAATTTATTATATTCTATAGTGTATATTTCATAACACACTATAGATTTTATATTTCAAATTATACATTACAAAATATATTTTCTATCGTGTATTACATTTTCTTAATCTAAATGATCTATTTTGGAATACAATTTTTTATTCAAATTGTATATTACAATATATATATATATATATATATATATATATACATATATATATATATATATATTTAGAAGTTTGTATTATGTAATCCAAAAACTGTTCGAATCGTATAATCTAAAACTCATACATAAACGAGAAACTCAAAATAAAAATAAAAATGCAATGCATAAACACAACCACCAGCAATCACCACCCACAAACTTCAAAACACTCATCGTCTAAATTTATTTTCAAAAGCATAATATTAGTATTTTGAAGAGCACGGGGTGCAGGAAGAATTTGCCTTCAGGAAGAAATAGCCCATTAACAGTAGTAAAAGCCCAACGGCCCGCGAGTGACAGGTAGGTACCAGTTGTACTAAAAGCCTAGGGTGTGACTGGCATGGGTGCGTAGGTCGTAACCCTAAAATCAGAACCAGCGAGTGGCAGTGACACAATAAATATCCATTCGTCTCGAACCACCTCATTTCCCTCCATCCCTCTCTCATTCACCACACACTCCTGCTGCACGTTTATCTTTCACAGCTCATGGCGGAGGAAGAAGTTGCGGCACCTGCTGGCAGCCCTGTTCCCTCTGATCACAAGCGCAAACTCGAAGATCTGCAGCCCGAATCCACCGAATCTAATGCCAATTCCAACTCCAATGTCGACGGCGAAACGGCCGATGCGGCGGTTCCCGCAGAGACCGAGAACAAGCGTCCTCGCCTCGATGACCAGCGTGACGTCCCCGGTACTGTAATCGTCAATTTGTTTTCCAATTCAATTAATTCAATTATTCGGGTCCTGCAATGGCCGCAATAAGTTTGTTCCGTTCATTAGAATATTGTTCGTAAAATAATTATTGAGGATGATATTAGGTCTGAAAGAGAAAGAAAGAGGAGAAATGATTTATATCAAATGATACTATGTAAATGCTAGCGCTACAACCGTTGAATTGCATTATCGGCTTAATTTACTGGGTATCATGGAATTACGTGGGTTACACTATCTTTAGTGAATCTCACCCGCATTTTGTGATTCTGAATACATTCCAGCGTGTAACAGGGCGTGGTTTAGAAAGAGTGTGTTTCTTGCATTCTTTATTGTTCTTTTCTTACGATGACCTGTTTGTGTAAATCTTACTCCGGTTTTGGTGTCAACAGCTAATACAAATGGGCATCAAGATGAGCAAGAGCAAGAGGCTGATCAAGGGAAAGAAACCGAAGAAAGATCGGCTCTGGAGGATGTCACTCCTGAGCCTGATCAAACTACTACCAAAGATCCTACTGAGGCAACTGTTGTTCAACAAAAATCTGGCGAGAATAGCGAGCTAGATGACGCCAGAGAACCTCCTGTTGAGAACGCTGGACATGAAAGTGCCGAGGAGCCTTCTAAAGAAACTCAACAAGAGTCTAAGGACGCAACTGAACCAGATACTTCTGGAGACAAGCAACCCAGTGCTGTTGAAACTGCTTTGCATAGCGTGGAAGTGTCGTATGATAAGGTGTCGATAATGTATCCGAGATTTTGATTTTATATTAAGTTTGTCCGTTAAAAATATTTTATTTTGGATTCTTGTATATCTGAACACCATAGTTGTTTGTATTTTGCTTTAAAATGATATTTATCTTCAATGAATTTCTTGTACCTGATTTCAGCCAGATGCTTCTTCTGAGCATAAGCAATCCGCATCCGAGGCTGAGATAACAACACGGAGAATTGAGGTTCCTAACAACAAGGTATTTCGATTCTCTTGGATGCATGTTATGAGGCTCAATTATATTACATGTTTGTATCAGTGTTAGATTTCGTAGGTACTAAACCCTAAAAATTTATCTTTGAAGCTCACAATGCAATTTAGAAATTTCCTGTCATGGTTTGTAGTTTTGCTTATTCTTTGTATACTGCAATTAACAATTCTGTTCCGTATGTGTTTGCATCTTGTATGGGATCTAATGTATTGTTAGAATTGGGACTGGGTTTGAAAATATTAGTCAAAATATACTTCTGTGTTTGAGCAATAACAGTTGATTTTTGCTGGAGTTGAAGTAGTCATGTTTGTGTTTGTCTGAGTCTGTTTTTACTCACGAATTGCCAATGACAACGGACATGATTGGTTTTCGACTATAGAGGAAACGGGGGAATCACAGGGTGGATTGAGTTGAGCTGGTTTATAGGTTGAGTTAGGTCTAATCCATATCTGTGATTTTACCAGGCCTCAACTCTATCTATCCCTTTTTGGCTATTTTCGATGCCTATTTGGCAAAATTTCACACTTCAGATTTTGTGTTTTGGGAATGTCGAATGTCTTATTATCCCACAAGTCATGTCGGTTAAGAATAATGCTAGAAGACTCGTAAGATTTTCGCAATCCTCCCCACCCAAGCTAATTTTTGGAGTTGAATTGAGGCCAATCCATTTGTAATACACATTATATTATGAAAAACTCACTTGCATAGTTTATTTATATGACTTTTAACATTTTAATGCTCACAATATTGGATGTTTTGGTTTTAGTTCCTATTTAAGTTTTTGTTTAGTTTTCCTCTATTTTCTTTTTCTTTCTTTGCTTTTAGTTCCTGCCTTTAGCTTTATTCGTAAATTTAGCGGTGATGACATCACATGGCATGTAAAAAAAATAGCTGACTCAGCAATGGTAACAATAAAAAAGAGTCTTGTTTACATATAATATCATCAAGGACTAAAATGTGGTACATTTATAGGGACTAAAATAAAAAAGGTACGTTATTTAATATATTTTTAGGAACCAAAATTAAATAATAAAATGTTTACTGAGGACTTAATATAGAAATATCGTATTTATGAGGACTAAATCAAAACTAATGTGTATGTACAAGGGAGTTAATTAACAAGGGACATATTTTACTAATTCTTTTGTCATATTCAACAACCATAATGTTTATTAACATATGCAATTCACAGTAGTAAACTGAATATAATAATTCTTCCACTTAAAAGTGTATAAATTTTTTTATTGTTTTGCTGCTATTTCCTGGTTTTTGATTTTGGGGTGACGATCTATGCATCCATGCCAGTCTTACCCTTTGCCTTACTACTACAAGTATCTACCTCTGCATCATGGGTACGGGCTTCTCCTATTGTCAATGTGGTCTAGAGAATGCAACTAGTCATTATTAGTCATTATGGAACCAGTCATGAAATTTCACAGTAGTTACGATTTGTTATTTTCATTCCTGAAGATCAGAAACCCTAAACATCTTAGCATGAGAAAAATGATCATGTAGATTCCACCATACCTCTGAAGCTTGATCGATCCATTGGATGCAGAATAGAATAATCAATGGGGTCTATGAATCCAAGCGAGTACTATATTGTTGCATCACATCCATGCTGTATCTGTTTGTGATGGAGGAAGAATGCTGTCATCTACAAACTTCAGTCTATTTTTGGAGAGGAGAGCGCGCTGCAAGACTGATGCTTGTGAGGGTGACTGTTGGCATGAAGAATCAACGGATTTGAGGGATTGGTGAGGTAATCACCACAGATTGAGCTCTGGTTAGCCATGGTGATATAAGAAGGGATAAAAAAATTCGTATCAGTGGTTTGGCCACCAGAGTTTCCAAAGGAGCTTTCATACCACCTCAGAATGAATATCTCGTTGATTCCATCATTCTCCCTCAATACAGTAAAGGCTATGGCCATTTATACAAGGATGAAGGAATCATCTGTACATAAACTTGACACGTGTTATGTTTATTCATAAAACTGTACAGGAATGAAATATAGCAACTTGTATTGAACCAATCAAGAGTGATTATTCTTTTTAAATTTGTACATTTTGCTATGCTTTCTTCAATCCTTTTAGGTACCAACAATGAAGTTAATTGCATGCATATTTGTTAATTTTCTCTTGAAGCTGTCTTTTTTTCTAATTAATTGAACATCTGTCTTGGATTTATTTTCTAATGATTTTTTTTTATGCACAGGTTGGTGTACTTATTGGGAAGGCTGGGGATACTATACGATACCTACAGTATAATTCAGGTGCAAAGATTCAGATCACGAGGGATGCTGATGCTGATCCCCACTGTGCAACAAGGTCTGTGGAATTGATAGGAAGTTTGGAAAGTATTGATAAGGCAGAAAAACTAATGAATGCCGTGATTGCAGAGGTTTGATATCATATCCGTTCTTCATCTTGCTCTTGTTTGTCTACTTTTTTCTTGTCTTTATGCTTATGCTTGTTTCATTTCATATTTGACAGGCTGATGCTGGGGGATCTCCTTCTCTTGTAGCACGGGGCCTCTCCCCTGCTCAAGCTACCGTTGGATCTGAACAAATTCAGATACAAGTTCCAAATGAAAAGGTGATAGACTAATACTATCTCTAAATTCGTTTTATTAGAAAAAATCATTATTCGTGCTTTTTATTATTGTATGTAACCTTGAGTGACCTGTTTCTTTTATACAGGTTGGATTAATCATTGGGAGAGGTGGAGAAACAATTAAAAGCCTGCAGACCAAATCTGGGGCACGGATCCAGGTAGTTGTTATCGTTAACCTTGAACCTTTTTGTATTAAATCTGTGTAGTTAAAATTGAACCTAAAGTGGAATTAAACAGCTAATAATGAGCTGTATATCAAAGCTTAAAAATTTAACTGTGATGACAATACTTTGATTTTGAAATGCATGGCACCCTAAAGTGGAATTAAAGAGCTAATAATGAGCTGTATATCAAAGCTTAAAAATTTAACTGTGATGACAATACTTTGATTTTGAAATGCATGGCATAGAATAATATAATGGAGTGCTTCCTGATTTCTTATGTTTCTTAAAATCATTCTGATTTTAGAAATACATCTCATTGTAAATTGTTGAATAGATCTATGAAAAGTGAATTGTTGCATATTTTATTTTAAAGAAAGCATTGGTGACCGACCCATTGTCCAACCAATGTGTAAGAGTTCTGTTATGAGTTAAGCAAAAGTGCTTCCTTACCACACATGTAATCATTTTAAATTTAATTATTCAGTGCTAGTGTATTTCTGAGTTATATGAAACTTTTGTACTTGAATGCAATTTTAGTTTTTCCTGCCAAGATTGTTGCCGGAACATTCATCATCTATATAAAGGGAATGTGTTGCATAAATGTCATGTGTATTGAGTTTATTTTAGGCTTGGAAGAGACTTAAAAATATTTTATTGAATGATGTTTGTTGTTACTGACTTGTGTTGTCGCTGACTTGTCTTTGATCTTGAAATAATGTTTTCTCATTCTTATGTTTTAGTCTTCATGTATATGTATAATGAATTATTTAACTTGAAATTGAATTCTTTGGTATATTGACCACTCTGCTGTCCTAGCAGTTTCTGGGTACGGCTGCTCTGTACTTATGGGATTGATAACTGCAGGATTAGCAGTTCTGCCATGCTGATTAATTGTGATTTCCGTCGAGTTTGACACCATTTGACACTCATACACTTTTTCGAGATTTAGTTTCGTAGAATTGGTTCATTTTATAATTATTTGTTACTATTGTCGCCTCCAACAAGAGTGTTTTGCAATTTTATGATCTCTTCATTCCCCTTTTTTGAATTTAGCTTGTGAATTTTGATCAAATTCCTTTTTTCATGTTTTAGTTGATACCTCAACATCTTCCAGAAGGGGATGATTCTAAAGAAAGAACTGTTCAAGTTACTGGTGATAAGAGGCAAATTGAAATTGCACAAGAATTGATAAAAGAAGTCATGAATCAGGTTTGTTTGACTATACACGGCTTATGCTGCGGAAGTTTATAATTTTAATATTCGGATATTATTGGTGCCTGTTTATCTTAGTATAGTTTTTACGTTAGTGATCATTATTCTGCATTGGTGTTGATTTGTTGACAAATTTTATTTATGGTGATTTTATGTTATTATCCATGTGTTGAATTTGGCTCAAAAAATTGCAGTAATTTTTAATGAATTGTGTGGGTGGTAAGGTTATTGTGTAATCTGCGTCCATAACCATGTTTGTGCCAACTTCTATTTATTCTTTTCTTTGAATTGGAAAGTTTATATATTTTTTGCTTTTTTGCTATTGGGGTAATGCTACCAAATATTGCTTGTTAAATTTGGATGGACTGATATTGAATTTCCCATTGTAATCACGAGTTTTATAGTTTTATTTATTACTTCATTAGAATTTTTATGCAGAATGAAACAAATAAATACTAAAAGTGATTAGTTGTATATAACTAACCTTTTAAATCGGAATCTAGACATTTTCCATATAGTGTGCATGTATAAAATACAAATCTAGACAAAATCCTCATATATCTGTGCTTGTTTTATTTGGGTTTGATTGCTACCCTACAATTGTATTGTGAAAGCAATAGAAATCTTGATTGTGTTCAAGGAAGTATCGCATATATTCAATGCCTGTATGAACCATTTATGGAAGTATTGTATCTATTGCTGCAATAGAAGTGAGATTGATCACCTGAAACCGTGTTCGTGAGTTTGGAAAATGATCAATTATCCATGCCAAGGTCAATTAAATCTTCTTAGAAGATCGTATATGTAAACCAAGATGTCAGTTGCAATGATTTATTTTTCTTGAAGGTGCCAATTTCGAATTGGTTGGCTTTAAAAATGCAGATTTGGCTATTGTCTTTTCCCTGGGGTCAGCATTGCTTTCTTGATGTAGCGTAGACAACATATTCACTTTCATCCACTGAAGAGAGGTGGCTGGCATTAAAACCTCAGATTGCAGGATGTTTAATGGTTGGTAAGATTGCTTCAAGACTTAAAAATCATGATTCAGTAAGAATATGTTGTGCTGGCCTTGGTGCTCAAATAGAGCTGCTGTATGATTTGCATGAGACCTTTTGGAAGGAAAGTCATACCTGGTGAAGTAATGGAGTCTGATGATTTTAACTATGTTGGGGTTGTGTTTTTTTTTATCTAGTTCTATACTCAAATATTTAATAAGCAATTCATGTCATATGGTGTGTATTGAGGTTGGGGATGTTAACGTAAATCATATGACCAGGTGTCTATCCCAGTATATCGTGTTCATAAACATGCTGTCTATCATATATTGAACCTAATGATAGTGTGTTTTAAAGTACTAGCATAGCATTTTGTTAAATGAGTGTTACATTGGTGTTGTGAGTACAGAAGAGCAAGGAAACCTAGTTGATCAACGTTTGTTGATGAAAGCATGGATTTGAATATTGAAAACTGTGCTTTTTGTGAATCTTCATTACATAGTGGAAGTCTATTGTGTTCGGTCCTCAGCATATAAACATGCATTTTCATTGCTTTTTGCCTGTAAATTATCTTTCATCACCGATTAGTGGTTATGGGCAACATTGACATATTCAATATATTTATTGGTCCCTTTAATAACAACCTAGTGTTTATTGTTTTTATATTTCACCGTAATCTTTTAATTTTATACGTTTGTTAAAGAGATGTTAAACTTCAATGTGCCATCTCTTGTAAGATGGGCTAGTCGTTGAATTGATAGATCGAATTTAACTCATAGAGCATTATGAGTTTTGCTTTGTCATTGTCCGTCTCCTTCCTTTTCCCTAGTTTGCTGAGGTGAGTTTTTTTTATACCCGTGATAACATCAAGCATTTATTGTGACTTTATTTGTATATTGTATAGTTGATTACCTACTGTAGTCAAGCATATGATGATTGACATACTACGTATATACTTTATATTTACATCTGCTGCATACTATGGTTAATTCCCATCCACATTTGGTCATTTATTGAGCGCATGATTATATGACATGCTATGGATATTACAATATATTTATAACCTGCTACATACTATTCTGTTGGTTCCCATGCAGTTTCAGTTATATCCTTGTCAAATTCTGATGATTTGGTCTGCGTGCCATTTATATAATTATGCAATAATATAGATTTAACTCCATCAACTTTATGACGAAATCATTTTGAATTTTCTTACTATAACTTTTTTTGGTTGGGTGGGTAGCACATCTATTATCATTTAATTTGACTACTCGTGAATTTTAAATGTTCTCTCAAAATATGGGTGTTGAAAGCTGCTTTTGGTTTAACTCTGCGTACGATATTGTTCTGATTAAGAGGATTTTCTTGTTTACTTACTTCATCTTGTGTTTTGATTGAATAGCCCATCAGGCCATCATCTGGTGGCTTCGGCCAGCAGGCCTATCGCCCACCACGTGGATCTGGTGGCCCACCCCAATGGGGTCAGAGGGGTTCTCATTTTGGCCACCCCTCAGCATATGATTACCAGCATCGTGGTCCATATCCTTCTCATAATCAACCTTATGCTCCTCCATATGGAAATTATCCTCAACATATGGCTCCAAGAAGCGGCTTTGGTTCTGGTTGGGAACAAAGGCCTCACCACAGCTTTCAAGCTCCACCCCCACACAATGGTGGTTATGACTATTATGGAGGACAAGGGGGTCATTTATCTGATGCTCCACCATCCACACAGCTTCCCAGTTCAGCCCCACCACATGGTACTGGTCCTTCCCCTCTACCTTCCATGGGTCCAGCCCCGACTCAGGTGAATTACAACTATGGACAGCCACAAGGTCAGGATTATGGTCATCAGGCTGCTTATTCACAGGCAGGACTTCCTCAACAAGGTTATGGACAGGGATACGAGGAGTCGAAGTATGAAAATCGTGCTCCTAATCAACATCCTTATGCAGGACATGTAAACTCTCAAACGACCTACCCTCAGACTGGTGCTCAGCCGAATTACCCTGCACCTCAGCAGTATGGCAAGCCTCCGCTATATGGCATGCCATCACAGGGACAGCCACAACAACCATATGGTCATCCTAGAGCTACTCAACCAGGCGAAATGCCGTATCAGAGTTCTGCTCCTGCCCAGTCGTATGGCACGAATGTGCCTACACAACAGCCATACCCATATGCTGTATCCGGGCCATCACAAACAGCATATCCTGGATATGGGTCTGCACCAGCTGCAGATGGCTACAGTCATCCGCAACCTGCATCCAGTGCACCTTATACCCAGCCACAACCCAGTTATGGTCAGCCAGCTGCCCAACCTGCTGCCAGTTATGCACAGGTTGGTCCCACTGGTTATGCATCATACCCATCTTCACAGCCAGGTTACCCTGACCAACAGGCTGCCAACAATGCAGTTTATGGCTACCAAGCACCCCAAGACCCTGGTTATAGCAGTGGTGCTGCACCAGCGTATAGTACAGCCCAACCAAGTGGGCAACCAGGTTATGTTCAACCCACTCAAACTCAAACTGGTTATGAACAATCCAACACACAATCGGCAGGTTATGGGGCTGTACCAGCAACTGCTCCGGCTGCGTATGGCAAAACATTGTCACCACAGCCTGCTGCTTATCCCCAATATGACTCCACCCAGGTTTATGGTGCTCCCCGATGATGTTTTCTATTAACCAAATTCTAGTATTAGCATGTTCTAATTTTATGGCTCCTGTTGGTGTATCCTGCTCTCGATTTGCCTGTAATATGTACTGTTTTACATTATGAACCTGGAACATGAAAATGTATTTTAATAGGCCCGAGTGCTCTGATGTTACAAATTCTTGAAAATTCAAGTTGCCTACGGCTGTCGTTTCTTCCAAGAATTTATAAGAAAATTAATCGAGATTGTTGCATCACTCCTGTTTCTGTTTTGCTGAATACATTTAACGCGCGGCAGACTGTACTTGAATGCTTCTCGCCGAGAATATTCGCAAGTTAATTTCATGACTCCTGTGCCGACATTGTTTTGATTTCATAAATTAGCGTGCGTTATTAGTTAAATTAAGCATAATTTTTGGTTAAAAGGGGTTGAAGAGTTCATTAACTTGCACCATCTCCTTTACTTTTAGTAATATGCTACCATTAATAACATCATAACATGTTAGACTAGATGTTGATCGCGTCAAATATCCATGTAGATTAGGTTTGGTACTAGACATTTATTTGTATAGTTATTTTGAAATTACAATCTTTAACAAAATTGATTCAAAATAAAATGTGCGTGTAGTGTCATGTCATTTTCCGTTTAGAAAATATATTATAGAAAATCAATTTGGATACATAATGCTATTTTAAAACTAGTAATCAAAATTGAGTTTTGGACATGAAATCAATAAATTAACACGGACTACTTTTTTAATCTTTTTTTTTTTAGTTCTTATTTTTTATATTTTGATTGAGTTGATGTTAGGCGTAGGGTATGAACAAGACAGTGATTTCTATTATTGACGACCATGAATACAACAAAAATTAAAACTCATGTTTGAATGAATGAAAAAACTTACAAATGTAGCTTCGGTGAAACTTATGTCTAAAACATGGAATCATGTTTTCAACACAATTTAATTATTTTCTACAGAAAAATAACAGTTCACCAATCTTAGACTCCGGCTGTTGACAACACAACTTAATTATTTTAACACGGACTATGAAAATAAGTATACTTTGCATTATTTGATTGAAATTTCGAATTTCTTGAATGTTCATGATATGAACCTGTGTCTACTCGAGCAATGAAAAAAACAGTTTGGCAGGCTTAACAAACAAGCATAATGAATCATGGATGAGAAAAATGATCATAAATGAATTCGTTGGGTTTCTTGTAGGCAATTATAGACCTTTAAATGTAATGGTAAAAACACAGTAATTTTTAACCCTTATTACTTGAATGGCCATTGGAATCAGTTTTGGAGAAATGAAGTTGCAATGAAGATAAGCCAGTGATACCAGGGTTCCTCAGTTGTTCAAGCTGTTTGTTGCCACGGCGAAGCAAGTACTCAATGTAAAGAAAATTTTTCCGATCTACACTCTGTGCATTGCGCCGAAACTCTTGCGATACAATTGATTCTATCTTGCGCCGCTCTTCCTCCGATTTGGACCGTGCTGCACGCAGAAACCCTCTGAAAAGACTAAGCACTTGTTTCTGCATCCCAGAAAGCCTTTGCACTTTGGAGCTTCCCATCGCATCTTGCTTTCTCAAAAAATATACAAGTTTTCGGGGCTAGATTCTGCACATGAAGAACAACGATGCTGGTGAGTGAGTTCGTTCACACTTTATTACATCAGATTAGAACGTTATGGAAACGATAAGCAATATGAAAATCTCAATAATCCTTTGGAATATCAAAATCAGTAACCTAAAAACCCTACTAAGGATTCAAATCCATGTTAGGCATTTTATCAAATAGTTCTCAAACAAATATCCGAAACTAATTACCTCAAACTCGAACAGGAAAAGCAATTATCCAAAACAGATTTCTTCAGACCGAAATTTAAGCGGTGCAATCAAACCCATCTGTCGTTGATGTTCTGTCTTGGAAAGTGGAAGTTTGGTAAGGTTCGTTCTGATCTAACTATTATTCGAAGTTCAGAATCCATTATTACTATTAGGGTCCAACTGAAACCTAAAAACCTACTTTACGTTCTCTAAGACATTATTTTCAATACTCACTTTATTTTTTGTTAATAAAATTTATTTAAAACTATCAAGATTTAAAAACTTATTAAATAAAAAATAAATTTTATCATCATTTTTTAATTCCAATAAATTTCAGCTAAGTATATTTTCACAATCCTTTCTAAAGAAAAATGATTTTTTAATATATATAATTTTTTTACATTCATTTAATATTATTTTTTTATTTTTATTAAGAAAATATAAGATTTTATACTTTTATAATTATTTTATTTTTGTACTCTCTATTGAATAAATTTATAACTATTTTATTCTTATACTTTATATTAAATAAATTTAAAAATATATTATAATACCATTATTTCTAATGCAAATTTGAAAAGTTTGAACCGTGAGAATCCTCTAAATCAACCCAAACCAATAACTTGTCTTTTTTCTCATTTTGATTTTTTTATATTTATTTCTCAACCAACATCAAGCATAACTCACCGAATTTTGAATTTACTTTTTATATAATTTTTTTTCTTTCATTTCTGTGAATTTAGAATTCCTATAAAAATATAAATTTCCGTTTTTATTCGTTGTAAAATATTTATATTTTCATTTTTTTAAAAATTGAATTCATTATCCTTCGTTCCTTCGTATGTAGTAAATTTATTTAGAGATGTCTTTACATCCATCGATAAAGAAACTGCATAAAATAAAATAAATTAGTCTTCTTTCAAGAATTAAAAATATATTTAAGTATTATTATTATTATTCATGAGGATATAAAGCTGAGAATGATAAGAATTGAGTTTGGAAATAACACTTAACTTTCTTTTTTTGTGAAAAGTTCATGTTTGTGTAAGGCAGAGTGTTGTTATCTGTACAGAGTAAGCTTGCAAAATGCAGAGTTTGTGGCATTGCATTATGACAGTCGTTCGGTACCAATTGGTTTGAAAGTCCTCTGTTTCCCAATTGCATTTGGAATGGATGCTTCCCGAAAATATTTCCTTCTTTTAAGGCTTCTGATCTTCATGATCCTCTTCAGCCGTCTGGGGTCAACAATTTTCTTTCTTTTTTCCAATTTCTCTTTCCTTCCTTCAGTATAAGCTTCAATGGTCTTACTTCTCTGATCATCAGGTAACAAAGCCAGTTTTGAAAATTTCTTCGGACTCACTATTTCCAGTTTCTCAGTAATTTCCTTGAATGCTGGAACAAGGCCACGTCTTATCAAGCATCCTTCAATAAGCTGCGTTGAATTTGACTTTGGGAGATTTGGGGCATCTTTTAACTCCAGATCCAAGCAAAATGGTGACTCTTTTAACCACATTCTGAGGGAGTGAGCCTTTGCTACAAGGACACCTTGTCGTGTTTTGCAAGGAAGGAATGGCGATCCCATTTCCCAAAGGTATGCCTTCATTGTGCTATCAAGGGATACCATGTTATACTCTGCTGTTCCTGTTATAAGTACAACTGATTTTGGTGACTCTGGATAGCCCTGCAAGGAGGCATCCTGCATTGAAACCAACATTCCAATGTTAAGGTCAAACAGAGAAGCTAGAGAGATGAAGCGAAGCTGAAAGCTCATAATTTGGTAAGAATTATCAGCATGAAAATAATATGTAGCCTCGAACCTTAGAAGTGAACGACCATAAGCAATTTTGAAAGCAATGAAAAGGGGAAAGAGAAGTCACCTGCATGTGGTCAAGCCATAACGTAAGACCAACCAGAGCTGAACCAGCAGATAGTCTTCTAAAATCAGCTCCCCAGTCCTTATCAGCAACTCTGCAATTGATTGATACAAGCAATAAGGAACAGCAGCTAAGAATTATGCAGAAGTACCTATAATAAATACCTACCTAAAAATATCATGGCGGTAAATGCTTCTCTTGATGGCCAATTGGAAAATCCAAGATGCAGTGGCTCGTAGTTCAAATGCCCACAAGAGATCCAGCAATGCATTGACAAGGTTAAAGGCTGCATTATCTTCCACAGGTTCTAGTCTCTCCAGACACTGGTCAACTTCTGAAACTAGTGACTCTGATCTTTCTTTAAGAAGCCTACAGAACAATTAGTATATATTATATTAACTTGACAAATATGAAAGAGTAATTTGTGCTTCCGCTTAATGACAATGAAAGCTGATCTTTAGCTTAAAAGGATAAAATAATAATTTAATGAACTAATCATTACCTGATTGGTAGATCAAATCCAGAACCTTGGAGTGCATTTAAAAGAATAATGGCTTCATCTGCTCCCTCAGACAAGCTTGCAGCTCTGATAAAGCATGTCCATATTCGATGATCTGGTTCTATGCCTGCATCTTTCATCTCTGTGAGTTTTTCAATTCCAGCACTAAAATTCCCTTTTTTGAGATATGCATCAATAACAGAACTATAGGGTAGAGTATCCAGAACCACTCCAGTTGTTTTCAAGTTTTTAAGAACATTCTCAGCTTCCTCAGGCTGTCCAGATTCACCGTAAGAAACCATAAGCAGATGCATGGTGGAAGTCGTGGGCTCTATCCCTGATTCTTTCATCATGGCCAGTAGATTTTCAGCTTTCAGATGATCACCAGAAGTTCTATACATTTTCATCATTAAATGATAAAAAGCACGGTCCAATTTATAACCATCTGATCTAAGCTCTTCAAAAAGTTCCTCTGCCCGTTCATACATGCGTTGCTTACCGAATGCAGTGATCAGGCTTCTGTATGTGTCCAGCTTAGGTTCCAGACCGAGGCTTCTCATGTTATTCATCAATGAAAAACCTTCTTCTGGTCTACAATCTCTGCAGTACATTATAATTAATGTATTATAAGTTTCTTCATCTGGTTTAAGATCAGAATCTTTAATCTTCTGGTAAATGACACCCATGCTTTTAAAATCATTAATACCTAAATACAATTTAAGAACGGAATTGCAAATTTGAAGATCAGGCTTAAAACCTGCCTCTTCCATCTCACATAACATGGTTTCCACATCTCGTACTCTTTTGCATTTGCACAGCAATGTAAGCATTATTCTATAGAGATGCATGGTAGGAAAATAACCAGCAGCTTTCATCCCATTGTATATTTTCTGTACCTCAAATACGCTTCCTGCCTTAGCAAATGCTTCAAGTGTCAAAAGAATAGAACTTTTACTAATCTTTAATCCCATGTCTTGCAATTCCTGGATTACCACATAAAGCTCATTCAGTCTCCCATCAACAATTAAAGCCTGTAATAGACCATTTACAGAATCTACAGTCGGAGAAGGCCCATCTCTCATCATTGTGTTAAAAATAGCTCTAGCTCTTTCGTAACAACCACTGAATGCATAAGCATGTATTAGAGCATTCCACACTTTCCTATCCACTTTTGAACATCTTTGCTTCAGACCCCCTACCAAGCTTTCTGCTCTTTGCCATATCTTTAACTTCCCATACGTTTCAACGATATCAATGTAAACAGATACATTATTATCAAGTATAATACCGTTTTTCTCTGCATGATACAACAATTGGTGGGCTGTCTCAGGTAAACCCATTCTACAGTAGACAGACACCATGGCTTGATACAGACGTTCAGATGGCTCAACACCATTGAATCTCATGTCAGAGAAAACCTGAGAAGCTACGTCAAAGAGTTCATTCTGTATAGATTCCTGAATAAGAGATTCATACACGGTATAACTTCTAAATGAACCAAGTCCTCCTTTACTTCTGTATTCCTCCAAAGCTGCATCTAACTTTTTAGCCTTGCAAAGTATAACGATGAGTGCTTCTGTGATCATTTGAATATCATCTGGAGCACGTTCTCTCAAGAATTCAAGAAGTTCACACGCTTCTGAATATCTAGCAGATGAGCTATACGAACTCATGATAGACAAAAATATTTCATGATCCAATTCAAAGCCATTGCTGATGGCAACTCTTAACATTTTAGCAGCATGATCATAACACCCCCCTTTAACAAGTACAGATGAAATAATTTGTGGATTCATACCTCTCAGTTTTTCCATATCTTCAATAATTCTGTCAACAACACCCCACATGTTTTCCTTCGCAAGTGCATGCACCATGACCTCATAGAGACCATTATCTGGCATGAAACCTTCGCGAATCATTTCATGATACAGCCCCATAGCCTTTTTCATCTCATTGAATCTCAGAAAGAAATCCAACATAACTGAGTAAGCTAGATTATCAGCTTTGATCCCTGACCTACGCATGCAATTGAATGTCTCTTCAGCCTCTTCTCGCCTCCCAGCCTTGGTATAAGCACAAATCAAAGCACTATACGTGTGCAAAGTAGGCTTAACTCCCGCATCCAGCATTTCAGACATCACATTTGCAGCTTCCTCGACCTTACTCGCTTTCCCAAGTGAATCTATCAGAACAGTATACGTAACCGCATCAGGATTCCTACCAAAAGACTTCATGTCTCTATAAAGCTGGAGTGCTTGATCATGCCGGCCTTGCTTCCCATACATGTGTATGATAGTATTGTATGTCATCTCGTCCTTGCCAAAACCCTTGTTCACCATCTCTTCACAAATTTCTCTCACCTTTTCTATATTCCCTTCTCTGGAAAAAGCATACAACAAAGAATTATAAGTCACAGCATCTGGGAGAAATCCTTGAGACTCTAATTCTTTAAACAGCTCCTCAGCTTTCCTGGGACGCCCGCATCTACCACACACCGAAATCATAGCATTGTAAGTCCACAGGTCAGGTTGACACCTTTGAGACTCCATATCGCTGAAAACTGCCATCGCTTCCTCCAAATTAGATTCCCTTGAACAAGCACTTATGAGGGTATTGTATGTTATTATATCAGGCCTAATCCCGGACCTCCTCACTTCATTCAAAAGTTGAAGAGCCAAATTAGGCTCCATTGCACCACTCTTCATCCTTGCATTGATCAGAGTATTGAAACTCACAAGATCAGGCACACATCCTCTCTCACGCATTAAATCAAGCAGCTCCTTTACCTTATCGAAGCGACCACTGCGCGCATACACACCCATCATAGAATTGTACACTTGAACCGTGTCCCCTACACTTGACTCGGCCCTGGCGAAGATTTCAACAGCAAGTGCCTCTTGATTGGCCTTTCCCAACACACCCAAGATGGTTGCAACCATTCTCGCATTGGGAGCATACCAGTGCCGTAAATTCAAGCACTCGTAGAGTTCAAGCGCGCGTTGCCAGTTCTGCTGACCCACCCACTTCACCACGAAGCAGAAATCGGTTGGTGTCATCTGAACTCTGCGTTCTTCCAACACACCCGCCACAAACTCCTCCGACTTTAACGCCAGAATCGTGTCTGTTAAGTACTTCACTCTTTCCCTCCAATTTTTGTCCCTTTTCAGCGCCAACTTGTTCATCTTTTTCACCCTCGTCCTGCTGCGTCTCCCCAAGGCTTCTTGGGCCTCGTCGTTGTTCACAACAATGCGACCCGGTTTTTGGGGTTCCTCCGGGGTGTCGAAAGGTTGAGTTTTGGCGGGGAAAATATCGTCTTGGGGTAACTGGGTGTGCGTGGAAGAATAGGTTTCGGAAAGTTTGAGGTGGGGCCATCTGATTGAAGGAGAAGCTCTGGCGTAGACGAACTTGACGTTCTTAACGGCGTTGGTTTCTGACGAGGAATCGGTTTCAGAGTCACGGGAAGCAGTAGAAGGTGAAGAAGAGGAAGGAAGTGCAGCAGGTTTGGGCGGAGGGTTCGAATGTGGTCGTGGAATTGAGGGAAAACTTAGAACTTGAGAACCTGAGACTGAGACAGACATGTTTGCTCAGTTCAGGTGTGTCCGTTGCAAGAGCAACTTACTCAGGTCATGTATGAGGCACTGGACATCCCTTCGGGTTTGGCAAAATGCAACATTTACGGTTTGAATTGTTATGGGAAATGCGAAAGATTGGAGAATAGCAGAAAATGTGTAGAAGCACTGAATCACAGTTTTATAACCACTTCTTCACTGTTTGTTATCCAGGAATAAGATATTTTGATATCTGTCAAAGTTAATGGCTTGCATTCCAACAAGGTTGGTTTAACAAAAAGGTTAGACATTTACTTTATGACAAACTTTAATCAAATAAAAAATATAAATATTATGAAATAATGTTCATTAGTACCTTATTTATTGAACTTTGGAACTATTATCATATCCAATAAATTGAAGAAGATAAGTTCTAACAAAAAAAATGGTCAATGAAATAAATGAAATTGATTTGAATTCACCAAAAAGATTATCCGCAAAACACAAACAATGCAAAACTAGGCACGATGGTTCTTGTTGGTGCCAGCCACCTCTCTGCATTGATGTTATGCTCCAGAAAGCTCGTGCGTTATGTGTTTTTCAAACGTTGTCTGTTTCGGAATCTTTGTACTTCAAATGCAGAACAAGAAACCTTACCCACTAAAATTGATGCAAAGATACGTGCTCTTTCCACACAAGGCAACATTGAAGAAGCTATTTCACTTCTTTACACACACTGTTCTCTGTCCCTTCAAACCTATGCCTCTCTGTTCCATGCTTGTGCTCAGAAAAAGTGCCTCCAACATGGCATGGCTCTGCACCATTACATGCTGCAGAAAGACCCCACAATTCAAAATGACCTTTTTCTCACCAATCACATCCTAAACATGTACTGCAAGTGTGGCCACTTATCCTATGCCCGCTACGTGTTTGACCAAATGCCACGCAGAAACATTGTTTCTTGGACTGTTCTCATTTCGGGGTATGGCCAATCTGGCCTAATCAGAGAGTGTTTCTTTCTCTTCTCTGGCTTGCTGGCTCGCTTTCGCCCCAACGAATTTGCTTTTGCAAGTTTGCTTAGCGCCTGTGAGGAGCGTGACATTGAATGTGGCACACAGGTACATGCAGTTGCTTTGAAAATTTCTTTGGATGCCAATGTATATGTTGCAAATGCTCTTATTGCAATGTATAGCAAACACTCTGGCTCCACCGCAGGTTATGATGGGAGAGCGGATAATGCGTGGACCATGTTCAAGTCAATGGAATTCCGAAATCTTATATCTTGGAATTCAATGATTGCAGGTTTTCAACTTCGTGGACTTGGGGACAAAGCCATTCGCCTGTTTACACACATGTACTGCAGTGGAATTGGGTTTGATCGTGCCACGCTGCTTAGCGTCTTTTCTTCACTGAATCAATGTGGTGCTTTTGACGACATTAACGTGAATCTCAGGAAATGTTTTCAATTGCACTGTCTGACTGTTAAAAGCGGTCTTATTACAGAAATTGAAGTGATGACTGCATTGATAAAATCCTATGCAAATCTTGGAGGACCCATTTCTGACTGTTATAGGATCTTCCATGATACAAGTAGCCAACTGGATATTGTGTCTTGGACTGCACTTATTTCTGTGTTTGCAGAACGGGATCCTGAGCAGGCTTTCCTCCTTTTCTGTCAGCTACATCGTCAAAATTATTTTCCAGACTGGTATACATTCTCCATTGCCTTAAAAGCTTGTGCATATTTTGTTACAGAACAACATGCCATGGCTGTTCACTCACAAATAATTAAAAAAGGGTTTCAGGAAGATACTGTTCTTGGTAATGCCTTGATACATGCTTATTCGAGGTGTGGCTCGTTGGCTTTGTCTGAACAAGTATTTAATGAAATGGGCTACCGTGATTTGGTTTCTTGGAATTCAATGCTCAAGTCTTATGCCATACATGGGAAAGCTAAAGATGCACTGGAGCTCTTCCAGCAAATGGAAGTCTCTCCAGATTCAGCTACCTTCGTTGCCCTTCTCTCAGCTTGTAGTCATGTTGGACTGGTTGATGAAGGAGTGACATTGTTTAACTCCATGTCTGATGATCACTGTATTGCTCCTCAACTAGATCACTATTCCTGCATGGTTGACCTTTATGGACGAGCTGGAAAGATAGTTGAGGCTGAGGAGCTGATACGCAAAATGCCAATGAAACCTGACTCTGTGATTTGGAGTTCATTACTTGGATCTTGCCGGAAGCATGGTGAGACTCTCTTAGCCAAATTAGCAGCTGATAAATTTAAAGAGTTAGAACCAAACAATTCAATGGGGTATGTGCAAATGTCAAACGTATATTCCTCTGCCGGTAGTTTTACAGAAGCTAGTTTGATTAGGAAAGAAATGAGCAACTATAAAGTAAGAAAAGAACCAGGATTAAGTTGGGTTGAGATTGGGAAGCAGGTTCATGAATTTGGCTCTGGTGCTCAATACCATCCGCATAAAGGGGCCATATTAAGACAGCTTGAGATATTGTTTGGAAAATTGAAAGAGATGGGTTATGTGCCGGAGCTTAGCTTAGCCTTATATGACACCGAAGTGGAACACAAAGAAGACCAGTTACTTCATCACAGTGAGAAGATGGCATTGGTATTTGCCATAATGAACGAAGGAAGTTTGCCATGCGGTGGGAATGTCATTAAGATAATGAAGAATATTCGTATTTGTGTGGACTGCCACAACTTCATGAAATTAGCATCATCTCTATTTCAGAAGGAGATTGTTGTTAGAGATTCAAACCGCTTTCACCACTTCAAATATGCAACCTGTTCTTGCAACGACTATTGGTAAAATACGGTCTGCATTTTCCCAATGACTGGTATAACTATTGGTAGCTCCCTACCTGAATTTTTCAGCTAGATCCAACTGTGCCTGAATGGTGGAACCTTTAGGTCTAGTTTCTTTAGTTGAGTAAGCACATCTAAAAACAATTCTTCATTCCTCATATTTATCAGGACGTAATAATTACATAGGGTGATTGTTCTGAGTTTTTAACCGAATAATCTCATATATATCTTAATAGAGTGATGTTTTGTCGTATATTTATTAGAACATTATGGATCTCAGCAGCATATGGGCAAAACGTGCCTATTTGCTGCATTACGATCTTCAATTGTAAATATTGTAATAAATATAAAACAAATGTAAATTTTGTAAATTGCTAACACGCAGACTTTTTACGTGTTGTACATTTCTGGGATATAACCATTTATTTAACTTTATTGATTACTTTTTAATGATTGCTTGTTGAATCTGGCTGGCTAGTATAGTAAGTACTGCATCAAAATATAACTTTTATTTGAATGATCATACACACAATTTAGTGCGAGAAATAAATACCACGTACGTGAGCAAAAAGGAAATGTAGAAAAAAAAATGTTGAAAATAATGTACAAAAATCTGTAAAAAATATATTTATGAGTGGAAAGATGTAAACAGACAAAAATACATTATAATGGATGGAAACATATAGTAAAAATGATTAAAAAGAAAAAGAAAACATGTTAAATGAAAATATGTGGAAAAAACCAATCAAATGACTGAGAAAATAGAAGTGAAACACATTCAAAGTGAGTGAAAAAAGAAATATACAAATGAGCAAGGAAATGGACCGAAAAGGTATATGGAAGGGTGTAAAGACGGGTGGAAAAAGCCATTTAAGGAAGGGAAAATAAACGCAAATATATATAAAGCATTGCAAGTAAGAATGATCACAATATTGACAAATTAGGTCATGCCATGGTATATGTTGTTTTAGTTGTCTTTCAAGGAGTAAAAAGGGTACATATGACACAAAAATTAAGGTAACTAAGCATCAAACGCATTCAATTTTTATGTACAAATGGCTATATGATATTCTTCTAGTTTTCTTCCAGAAGAGAATTAAGGTGGTAAAACTGAGAAAGCGCGATAGTGTATAACTACATTATTGCTTGGAATCAGGTTGCATTGTCTGGATTGGTGGAGCTGTAACTACAGCTAGATTCAAGTTTGTGGATTCACTATCCCCAGATCTTTCGCATATCTCACGATATTCTTGACAAATAGCACAGGGGTGACAGCAAAAATGGGTAACAAAATCCCCACAGGGTGCTTCCTGCATAAGGCAAGAACATCGTTATAGCATAGAATCATCACTTCATTAGTTCTGGGACATCCAAATTTTCAATAACCAGTCTCTTCAAAAAGCAATAATGCAATAGCTAAATACAAAACTTTTATTCCAGGCCTGAGGTTGCAGAGAATTATCAAAAGTTTCAAAGACTACAATAATGGGAAAAATTGTAATAAGAATTCATGTAAAGCATAGTTGTAATAGCATTACCGGCAAATTATACTTTGATCTTAAGGCCTTGCGATAGCCACAGGCATAACACGAAACAAGGCATCCCGGTAAACCCAAAAACAGGCCATCAGTTAATAAGCAGCAGGCTGTATTAACCACACTCCATAATATAAAGTGCGTAACACATGATCCCAGGAAAGTTCCAGAACCCAGAATTTCAGCATTCTTTCCAAAGAGAATGCAAGGACAAAGACAACCTATACAACCTGCACAGATGATAAATGTTTGCAGCCAATCAATTTAGATGATAAATAACATTACCACGAATGGACAAAACAAGAGTTTTGGCACTCTAATATAAATATTTCAACCTACAAGCTCTTCTTCACAACGAAAACTCCTTTCACCAATTAAGGTGCTAAAAGTTGGTGCATTTTGTTTAATCCTGTGGTTATCGTTGGTGTACATCAAATAACAACTGGTGTGAATTGAAAAAAAGTTCAAAGAATTTTCCAGTCACCAACCAAAAATAAGTTCAATGAGTTAAAAGTTCACATAATTATAAGGTTTAATGTGGGCAAGATAACAAACACAATATAAAGGGTAACATTGTGCTACAAAAAAAAAATGAAGAGTTTTTTCATAACGATTCTCATTGTTTCCCCTGCTGGTGTTCTTAATTTCTCAGTCGGTTGCTGAGATTCCATCCACATAATCCCTCAACCTCGTTAGAACCATCAGAAGCATCAACAATAGTATTAACCTTCTATCATTCACAATACAGTTATACAAAATAATCCTCTCAGGTTTTGAAGAAAGAATACTATCCAGTTATACAGAAAATGATTTTATCACAGAATAAAGAGGAACATAATGCTATGTGCAAGTTTTACAGGAAGCAGCCTAATGTGGTATTAACTATACAACTCCAACTTATGACCTCTGGGTTACATAGTGACAATTGTATTTTAATTTTATCGTTAAGATACACAAAACACCGAATCAACTCGCTAATATTTAAGATCAAAAGGAACACGAAGGCAACCAAATTTCCTCAAAACATAGTCAAGAGGCACCTTTGTATTAAATGAGGTCACAGGGAAAGGAAGTAGCATACAACTCTGCGTATCATCGAAACAAGCACAGATTCCAGAAGACCACTGAGGCTGCATTTGGTTTGGTCTATTGCTACCGGGATGTTCTTCATTACGCTGAAGCGGAGAGACATGAACTACCTCTGAATCTGACTGCCCCAAAGGTATGTAAGCAGGTGGCACATAACCGTGCTGGTTCTTCATATTGCTTCTACAAAAATCAACAAATCAATCAAATTTCCTTCAATAATTCTCTAAAAACATCTTATCAACATATGTTAGGTAAGACAGCGTGAAACCGATAAACCCCAGCTCGATCCCATCCAACCTAGGACGAAAAGCTCCAAAATTTGATTTAAAAAATGAAATTTAGCAACAACCCAGTTGAAATTCACATTATATTTGATAAAAGAATAAAAAAGACGACCCGTTATATATCATGGCAGATTTATAGCACCTCATCAATGAACAAACACGGTAAGCTGACTTTTCATCGTGATTTTAAAACGAAAGCATAAAATTGTGCGAAATCAGATCTGACCCAAATGTTCGTATCGGTAATCTAAGAAGAGGTGAATCGTTGACGAATAAAGAAGAAATAGGTCTACCTTGGAAGATTGAGAAAGAGAAGCAATCGAGTAGAACTAAAATTGCGTGTTTTTCTTGCAGGGATGATAAAACCCAAACCTTTCTATCTTTTCTTCACTCCCGCATCTTACTCACTTCAAGCTTTGCGTTTCTATTTTCAAGCTTCGCATAAAGGTTATACAATTTATTTATTAAGATTAATTAATTGCATTTAATTAATGTTGTTACAGTCAAACGCTGTATTAATGGTAGTATTTACACATTTTTCATTATGATATTATGATATATAATATATTATATTGTTATGAAATAGTTGTTATAAATCTTTTTAACAATTTCAAATCTCTTTTATTATTATTATTATTAGTTGTAGTTACACGAACAATATATTAACGGGATTAATTATTCTTTAGAAAATTGAATTAAATTTAATTTAAATTTTAACAATCAATCAATTTTATCGTCACAGCTAAAATAAATTAATTTCAAATTGATTAAAAGAAATAGACTCTAGTTCAGTCATACAAAACGTTGATTTTTGGACATTGAACAAACAGTTGGTGAATTGCGCGACCAAACCAGAATGAGAGCACGAAGCATGTTGCAGTGCAGAGAGATGCTTTTATTTAGGATTTTCGAATTTTAGGATTTTCGAATCCCTAAAAGTTTTGTTTTTTTTTTTTTTTTAATTCTTAGTTCTACCTACATCATCGTCATCATCATCATCCAACACCATGATTTCTTCCACCATTCTTCACTCATACCCCTCTTTCAAATTCCAATCTTTTCTCAAACACCCTTCTCATACAATTCCCCTCAAACCCTACCCACCCATTTCCAATTTCAGAAACAGCAGCCACACCTGCAAGGCGGTCTTCACCGACGATGCCCCCTTTGCCGCCGCAATCGGCGCTTGCATGTTCACCTCTCTGCTTCTTCCCGTCGCTGCTTCCCGGGAGGATGACGAAGACGCCGACTCCGCCGTCACCACAACCGACGCAAGGCTCGCCGTCATGGGGATTCTAAGCTTCATCCCTTATTTCAATTGGCTCGTATGCACTCTTCTTTCCCAACTCTTTCATTTTTTCGTTATAGGTGACACTGCCATCACAATCTTCAACTTTTTGCAGAGCTGGGTTTTCGCGTGGCTCGATACTGGCAAACGACGTTATGCTGTCTACGCACTTGTTTATATGGCTCCTTATCTCAGGTTCCTTTCTCGATTCACTAACACCACGAATCTGCCTTGTAACTAGTATTTCTTTTTTTCACACCACACTTTCTCTGTTCTTAAACACTTGTGTAGAAGCTCTCTCTTGGATCTTTTCGAGCCATTGAGATGATAAATTGATTCGGCTTATGCAAGAAGTTAAATTCATTTTTATCTTGTTTTTTTCTCTTCTTATCCGAACAGGATATTTGTGTTATTCGCTTGATGCATGGCCAGAGAACAATTAGTATCCCCCAAGGAGCATTTGATTAGTAATGTTACTTCCATTCGAGGTTTTGTTTTACTTGAGAATGATATGATGTTGTGATTCATCAGGTCAAATCTATCACTTTCGCCTGAAGAAAGTTGGCTGCCTATTGCTAGCATTTTATTCTGCATCGTTCACATTCAGGTTCGAGCTCATCATGTTTTTCTTATATGTACATTTTCCACGCCTTGGAGTTTACTTGTCTTTTTTTTTTTTTTAATTTATGCAAAAAATATGCCCAACAGACCAAGGCTAAAGCTTCCTGAGAACTCAATGATTAGAGTCAAGGCTTTAAATTTCAGTTGCTATCTCATTGCAATCGTAGTTGCAACAATATGATCGAACAGCACAAAAACCTTGACATTTGATTTCACGACTGGAATTGTAGCCGCAAATCTGTTTTAGAACTTGACTAGACTTTAAAATATCCAGTGCTAGTAGTAGCCTGGCTTATACCAACCACGTTGTAGCTCATGTGGTTTTCATATTGATAGAATCGTTAACATTGCAGCTGGAAGCAAGCATTAGAAATGGAGATATCCAGGGGTTTCAACTATTCAGGAATGTCGCGGATCAGCTACCATCAAATAATAGGAAAAAAAGTCATGTGAATCAGCATCAAGAAACGACTGAGGAGGTGCTTTTTTCTGTGTTAACATAGTAACATTTTGCAAATAAGTTGTGTATTTTTCTCTGAGGTTGAATGCAATTGCTCTGAACTGTGATTAAGGGAAGCACGAAAGGAAAGAAGAACCTGCCACATGCCCAAGAACAATCAAGGGATATTGGAGGTTGGGAAGATTCACATACGCCTTTGCAACCCCGTCAGCACCTAAATGAAGACTTGGACGATGATATCAAAGAAAGAAACAAGCACTGAACTTGGAAGATTCAATCAAGTCTCAAGCCCAATTCTGCTACCTCTGAGCTGTTTGTTTAGTTTTGAGGCGTTTCAATGAAACTATAGCGTTGTCTTACTTGATGTTGCTCAGTTTTCATGTTGTCATCGTGAGATGAATTCTTTTCATGGCTGGTTTTACTGGATGATATTGAAGATGCCATATATAGACAACAAGAATATTGTATACTTATTCTTCTTCCACCTCACTTTTTCTAAAAATTTTCCCTTTCTTAGTCTCATGAATCCGTTCTTTAGTAAAAATGTATACACCCGGTGAGAATATGAATAATTGAATACAGTTTTCTAGTATAAAAGGAGGACAGCTGAATGATGAACATTTGAATTTATTGTGATGACTGCAGAATACTATGTCAGAGATAACTTGAGATATTATGCTTTTGAAAAGTCGTGTACATTTCTACTACTGCAACTATATCCAGCTGCTATAGTTGCAGTTTCCATTGGATTGAACTTTTGTATCAATCCTACTGAAACTAAGTAGTTGATTTCATTTGGTTTACTAATAAGTATGAACATTGGAGGTGTAATGTGTTTGACTTTGGTTATTAGTTGTTATATTATGATATTATATTATTTTATTTTTTATTATATTTTTAAAAAAATGAAAAAAAAAGACTCGTGATGGATTATGTGAATTTCGTAATTGATTGAGTTATTTTACCGTAATTTACGAGAGGAAAAAATCAACACAGAATTTTGGCTTCATTCTCACTTTTCAAGTCTTTCGTTTATTCAATTTTTGTTTCTTTTTCATTCCATCACATCCAACGTTCCACGAACCAGGATATGCGAAATTTTAGAACTATGTTTCCTAACACATTTATTTTTATCGTGCACTTTTATTGAATTTTTAATATTTAGAGAGTTTTACAATTTGTTTAATTTATTGATTTTTGGTTTTTAATTAATTTTAAACAATAAAAGATAATATGTTGAGTGTTGAAGATAGTGTTAATAGTTGCTTTCATGATAGATTGTTATATTAATATTGTAAAAGAAGTATGTTAAAAAATTGTAGTGGAAATATTAACAATTGACATTAAAATTACATTACTTTAACAAGAAAATGTAAATTGATTGTATTTATGAGAATAAGAAAGTAATTAAAATAAATTTTTAATAACTTTCATATCATTTTAAAAATTGAGTCTAAATTATAGCAATTATAGGGAATAAATTGAATTTGGGTTGTGGTGTCAACTCGCATGACAGCACCATTGGTAGCAATTAATAGGCTAAATTGTTGATGACGTAGTGGTACTTTCCATACCAAACTCGAGAATTATATTTTTGGTTTAAACTTTCTTTTTGTCCCAAAGTGTTATAAGTGGATGTTTAGTTTAGTCTCTGTTTTTAAAAATGTAAATATTTGATTTTTAAGTTATAAAAAATGTATTAAATGAGTTTTTTTTTTTATTTGAAATACTGTTTTTGGTTGTTTCTTAACAACTGCTACATCATCTTTATATTGCTCTGATTTGTTTCTTAATAATAACGTTTTAGATTACTCTTTGTACTTTGACCATTAACATAAAAAAAATTATTCATTCTATACATTTTTTATAACTTAAGACATTTTTAAAAGCGGGTACTAAACTGAATATCCGCTCATAACTTAGGGATCAAAAATAGGTTTAAACCTATATTTTTATATCAATAATGGTAAGTTAATATACATATTTTTTACAATATTTTAATATAATATACATGTCAAAATTAGAGTAAATCAGTATTAATAATAAATAAATAATCAATCAGTAAAAAAATTACACATGTATTACGTCAAAAGATTTTCAAAAGAAATATGTTAAAATATTTTTTTTTAACATTTCTTTTTTGCTGAGACATAACATGTCACCAAAACCAACCTTCATCTTCGAAGTTAGTCCAACATTTTTTTATAAAAGTATTTTAATAAATAAAGAACTTATTTTTTTAAAAGCTAAAAGATAATTAGCACGGTCTAAATATAAGATATCGTAATTAAGAGTGTCTTGGTTACTTTATGAAAACCAGAAGTAAATATATTTAATAAGACTGAGTTGAATATATTCTTATTAAAGTTAAAAACATTTTATAGATTAATTTATAAAAAACATTTTTCAAATAACTCCGAGTTATGCTGAGTCACGACTCAGTGCCTCAGTGAATGAGATTGAATAGGTAGAAAATGGAACCTAAGCTTGTTTATAGGCATTAATTATAATTATAGCAAGCATGCAGTTATCTTTGCTATTTTAACCACTATCGTAACTAAATTATATTAATAATGATTTTTAATGGATTAATTATACAAAGTGTTTACACTTAAAATGTATATATTTAGGTTTAAACCTTTTTTTGTTCCTAAGTTAAGTTCTGATATTCAGTTTAGTCATCGCTTTTAAGAATGTCAACCTTTAGTCTCTATGATTTGATACATTTTTCATATCATAGGAATTAAAAGTTGACATTTTAAAAAACGGACACTAAACTGAATATCAGAACTTAACTTAGAAAAAAAAAGGATTTAAACCATATATTTATTAAGGATAGCAATTTCGTATTATGTTATTTTTAAGCTGTTCATATTCTACTATAAATATTCTCAGATCGATTCATTTTCATTTAAGGAATGAGCATAATATTTTTTCTCTTCATATTAATTACATCTCATAATCTAAAATTAATTTTATATAAAAGCATCGGGTGAGATAAATAGCAAATGACATAATTTGGAAAAAAAAAATTATGCATACTATATATAAAAAAAAAAAACAAATTGAGAACATATAAAATAGTAGGACAATTGAAAAGAAAATGGTATAAAAGTGAGAAAAAATTGCATATCATTAATCACACAAATTAACATTTAACTAATTTCATTAATATTTGCTAGTCTCTTGATATATTTCTAAAATGTCAATGAAAAATGTAACCAAAAGTCAAATATTAGTTAAAAAGTTGAACTATTTTAAAAAAAGTTTAATCAAATAAAAAATAAAAAGTAGTTAAGACTTGCTTAATTTTTAAATCTAAAAAAAACGTATTTTTTTGTTAATGAAATATATTGGTGAGTAATAATAAAAATGTTCAATTTTTTTAATCAATATTTTCTTATGAAGAGAATTATAGTAAAAACTAATTCTAAGAATTTCTTTTACTCCAAATCAGCACATAAAAAATAAAAATACTTTGATAATCATATTATTTATAATATAATTTATTATGTTATCACCTATAAAAGTATTTAGTCATGTACCATACACCGTCCTTATAAATTGGGATTAAAAATATCTATCGTAATGTTAATCGAAAAAGTTACCATTACTCTAATTCAAAATGACAACGAACAAAAACAGAGAACATTAACCTTTTTTGGTTTTAAATGATACTCACATTTTCAACAGAATCTTTTAATGCTTCCTCTTCAAAACCTTTAAGAATTATTTTCACACAGTACATTAAAGCATAGATTATTATATTAATAAACTAAATTTATCTTATGTAATGTAATGATTTTATAAAATGTATTGCTTTAGATCAAACAAAAGGGTAAAATTCGAAAAGCATAATTCATGTTATCTTTTATTCAAACAATAATAAAAATTGTTAGGATAAAATACACATTAACCAACAAAACTAGCTAGTATAAAAACGAAAAAGTCGATGATACACATTTATATCTGGTTTACTTGAATAGATTTAGAAAAGATTAATCGAGAAGATTTGAAAATAATTTTTTTTATTGTTTATTTAAATAGATTTAAATTTAAATAAATTTAAATATAAGTAAAAATAGATTTAGAAGTAAATTTTTGTAATCTGTTGTATAAATTAAATTTTACACTAATTTTCACAAATTTTATTTCAAAATTCATTCTAACTCACTTTTAAATTTACTGAATAAACAACAAAAATTACATTTAAATCTTTTCAAATCCACTCAATTACTCCTTCTCAAATCCATTTTAAGTGAACATCGTCTTAATTGAAGTTGAAATTAGATTGATTAAAGTGTCATGTCATGAAAACCAAAACGGGTTGTTGAAGGGTAAGGACGAAGAGGACATAACAGCATAGATTTATGAGTAAAAGCATAGGCATAAGTGTGATATTGAAAGTAGAAAGAAACATACATGATCATGGTAGATAAAAGGTACTATAGGTAAATTTACAAAAGCAAGCTAAATGGAGTAATGAACCAGACACCAGGCTCACTCACTCACCCACACAACTTTCACTTGTTCAGTGCTAGTGACAAGTGTTGTCTGTCTGTCTTTTATTTATTCTGTAATATTAATAATATAATGCAGTTGGTAATCAAGGAAGGGTGTGAGGCTTCTCCAAATCCTCCAGACTCGTGGGGCGGAACCAGGCCTTCTCCTCCAGCACATCAGAATGAAAGGAGCTTTCTCCACCGCCAGTGGAGGAGGTCGGAGGAGAAGCAAGGTGGTCGCCGGGAGGCCCAAATACACCAGTCTGTGGGTGTGGGGCCCAGTACTTGCCGGACTGAGTGGCGTGGATCACATCGTCTGGAACAGGTCCAGACTGGATCTGATCATCAGGGTTTTTGTCGTACACCGAACTGCTGCTGTATGCTGCTCCTCCACCTGCCTTTCTGCTTCAAATGAACATTTTTTAAATCATAATTAGAATCAAATAAGATTTAAATACTCCCAATTAATAACTTTCTCTATTAATTTTTTTAAAATAAAAATTAGTTTTATCAATAGAAAATAACAATAACATGCATTTCTAAAAATATATAATAAATGTGACTTTCATTTTTATAAAACAACTACAATTTTGAAACAGAGTACTGCAGTACATTAGGCACGTGGACCTAATGGTATGCACAAGATGGTTAGGTGTCAAAGAAAAAAAAAGAAACAGATGCACGTGATGGGTATATATGAGCCTATCTAGATTTGGACCACCAACCGACCCAATTAATTTAAGTATTCACTACGCATTTTCCACGCCTTCTTCTTCAAGGTCCATTCACCCACTCAACAAAGCTTTCAACTTTATGATTTACTATCTAGATTAATCACAATAATTGTAATGTAAAACATGACTCATCAAATTTAAACAAAAACATTAATATAAATAATGCTGATAAGTATAAAATAAATATCATAAATTTTACACGCTGGTAGGTAAATAAAGAAAAAAAATGGACATTAAAAAAAACAGCTTCAAATAACTGTAAGTTTGACACAAAAAGGAAGTCTTACTAAATAATACATCATAACCATCACACATTTGAATGAATAGATTATTCAACCCCCAGTAGGAACTAGGACAGGTTGACACAGACAAAAATGTTTTTTAACAGGCACTGCAATGGTATTATATCTCCCCAATAAAAAAAACATAAAATTATTGAAGCATGGAACTCGCGTACGTTGGAAACTACAGCTAATATAGGTACTGTTAATGCCATTAATTCAATCCGGCACACGGGAAGGGTCACTTCACTTTAGCAAATAGTAGACATTAATAATTGCTTAATTACAAATTTGTGTTTAAACGAAACTCCAAAATAAAAAAGGGAAAAAACTCAACGTTCTTTTAGAAAGTGGTTGTATATCAGAGAATAAGTATCACTTTTAGATAGTGAATATTGTCCATTTAATTAAAAAGCCAAACATAAAGTATCACTTTTAGATAGTAAATATTGTCCATTTAATTATAAAAACCAAACATAAAAATTGAGCTCGTGTATTAAAATATGTGTGCATAAATAAGGGTGGCAAATACAACAGACATTACTTAATGGAAAAGACCCCTGATAAGAAAGAAAAAAAAAATCACAAAAGTATAGAACCATACAAGTAATAAAGACAAAAGTTTAGAACTATTTTTTTTTTTTTCAAGTCGAACGAATACAAAACTTTAAGTGAGTATTTGTTTAAATAAAATACACATTACAAAGTTCCAATTCATTGAAAGTTACTCTCACTATGTACTGAGGTTCCAAAGTTCCGTTTAATTGGAAAGCTACTCCCACTAAGAATTGACGTTCCCATTGTTCAAGAACAGGTTTTGCAATCTTAAGAACATCCTTAAAAATACAATATAAATAGTACGGATAGAAGGGCCTTTACACTAAAAATAAAAAAGTTCCTGGCCAGATGGAAACAACCCGGGTCCCCCTTTCTAATTTTCCATCATCAATTAATAATAATTAAAAAATGGCCCCACAAAGACTAACCTTATCATCTTATCGTTATATATTTTCCACGTCGATATAGTTTTCATTCAATTTAAACTAAACTATGATATACCAAAATAACTATCTGAGCAATAATTATCATATTGATGACTTAGTTAGGATGGCCTCTTCATTAAACCAATTGCAAGTCATAGTTCTTTTGAAAGCTAAAGGTAGATAATTTATTGTTAACCACATGCTTAACCGGGTAGAGAAAAGCACTGTTCATATTTCATACATTATAGATTTAATATAAAAAAAATCAAATGTAATTGCAACAGAAATAATAATAATAATAATAATAATAATAATAATAATAATAAAAAGAGAAAAAACGTTAGACAAAATATTGAAAAGTGAAAAGAAGCAAGCAACTTGATAGTTTCTCAGGGTACAAACACTCACGGAAAGGGACGTGGTGGGTGGATTGAGGAGGATGAGTTGGAAAACAATTATCCTCATCCACTTTACCTTGCTTTGTCTTTGGCCTCCATCTCCAACCAAGGACTTGATATTTCCCGTTGTCAAATCATACGTTTCGTACACATCCCAAAAGATAAAAGATAGTAGCGACCAAGGATGAAGATGCCTTTCACTTTTATTCGTTTTATATTATGCTCAATGCCACAGAAGGGGGAACTTGAAAAAAAAAATTACTAGTGACGACGGATCCTAATCCCATGTAACAAGGAGAAGGAAGATGGTTCATCTCAGTATAGGACAATCCAAGATGGAAGGAGATATAGACATTCCACTACAATACAATAATAATAATATTATACTATGCAAATTGGCAGCACACAACCCCAGAAGGCTAGATAAGATGTCACCCAAAAAAGCGCAGGGAGGAAGTAGATAAGGAAGGGAAAAAATTACGAACAGAACAAAGAAAAAGTGGAAGCCGGTGATAGGGGAAATTAATTCTACACATAGGGGTAAGACGGTAACACTTTCCAGACTCTTCTTTGCACGGTCGCCTACAAAATTCTTCCACCAAAAGGGGGAAATTATATATCCGGTTAATCGAGAGATTTCCAGATTAATATCCTATTAATTTTTGGCTCCACAATAAGAAAGGATGAATATATATATATATATATATATATATATATATATATATATATATATATATATATATATATATATATATATATATATATATATATATATATANATATATATATATATATATATATATATATATATATATATATATATATATATATATGGGAATATTAGAAAATGACACAGCGATCTTCAAAAGATTCACGGATTACTCAACACAATAAAGAGACTACTTAATCAATAATCACAACAAAGTCGACAGCATCCAGAACTCAGATCAGAAAATCTGCTCATAGTCACGGATTATGTGGTTTAATTTCTACTTAATCAAGTATGTGATAATAATGAGAGAAATTAAGCATGGCAAGAAGAGAAAAGCAAGAAAAAAGGTACCTGGAAGTGGGAGGAGGTGAGGGGGATTTGGTGGTCCAGATCCTGTTGGCGACGCGCTTCCCCAAGGCGGTGATCCCTCGGCTACTCGAATTGGCGGCCATACAATGAGAAGAACAGAGAAAGAGAAAGAGAAGGGTGTGTGCAGTTGTAGCTTGAGCTTGGTCTGTGTGTTTGATGTGGTGGTTGAGGATGCTAATATTTATACACAAAATTAAATTAAATAATAATAATAAGGTAGACACACACAACACAAGAAAGATGGTGCCAATGCCGCTTCCCTTTTCGTACCTAACACGTACGCATAACGTAACAGTCTTCCTTAACCCCGTTCGTTTCCTCTCCTACGCCGTTACTATTTTAGATACCATTACACTAACCATTTTTAAAAACATTATCTTTGAATATATTATTATATGCTTTTCTCTCTTAAAATACCTTTCATTTTTCTTAGGTTATTTTTTGAAAAAATTATTATTTGAATTAAAAAATGTTCACACACGTCATAGCATACTTGTAATTATAATAATAATAATAATAGTACTTAACTCAACCACATCTTATTTTATTTCCTCTTCTGTACAACTACTAAGATGCAGAACTTTACCCGAATAATTTAATTGTAATGGCATCACTGATTTAATGACGAGATAAAATGAATTTATGATAAAATAGCTTTGTTTAATATTCACGAACAACCATAGTTTATATATTATTCGAAATTTGTTATGTAATAATCACACAAATTCACATAAATTAAAACAACAATCATTTAAGCATGTGATTAAAGCATTTCTACATATAACAAACATGCACATTTGTTGAAGTGACTTGTACCATACATTCTCCTAATTCAGATTCAACTCATTAACACTTAAATGTAATCACCATTTCAATATAACTCTTCGTTTCAAATATGGAAACGATCATGCCTAAACCTCGAATCGAAACAAATTGGTACATTAATTTAGGCAAAAAGACAAAAATGTTACACTTAACACTAACATGATTACAGAAAATATTTTATTTTTATTTTTTACTTTTTTTTATCTTGAATGTGAATAATAACAGATTAAAATGTTCTTTATGCATGATAAAATAACACTTCCAGCTGTTAAAAATAAAATAACGCTTCCAAAAAGCACGTGACTATTTCTTGAACTTTGAAAAATGACTAGTTATTACTACCGATATATATATATATATATATATATATATATATATATATATTTATGAAAAATAAAATGAAACAACTATAGTAAAGTGCGTCTTTGATTAAATTTAAATGGTTTTTAGCCAAATTAAGTCATTGTTTTTAAATTAAATAAATATAAATATGTTGTATTCCACCCTTCTTTTTCTATCTAAGTTACAAGTTTTAATTTCAAAATTAAAATACTTATAGATTGAATCAAAC
Organism: Vigna radiata var. radiata; assembly: GCF_000741045.1. Lineage (NCBI taxonomy): Eukaryota > Viridiplantae > Streptophyta > Magnoliopsida > Fabales > Fabaceae > Vigna > Vigna radiata. Next base: position 1,184,263 of record NC_028361.1, on the reverse strand, counting down.
ATTGTTTCATTAATTCATATATCGTAAGGTGTAACTTTATTTGGTCAACACTGTTAGTAATAATTTACACATCTGCACGTTATACTCGTGACATTTTTTTTATTTGCTGAGTGGTCCAAATGTTCTTACATTTATCATGTTCTATGAAAATATAATATTACTGGATCAATAAATTTACAACCATAAAATACCGATTTTGAAAAATAACTCCTTTATTGTGTAATTTCAATACGTACAAAGGTACATGTCTTTTAATGTTAATATTCAAAGCACCACACTCACCATAAATAAATAAATAAAAAAGTCAAATTATATCTATAATTACATAAGTAATATTCCTAACTCCAAGTAGAGAACAAATATGTTAAAATAATTAAGTGTTAAATAATGTTTTTAAGTCCCTTAAATTTAATAAAAACTTGAAATTAATTGATGTAAAAAATTTTAATATATTTTTTGTTTTTAAAATTTAAAGATAAATAAATGTAATTGTTTCTAATCCAAATACATTAATTTTTTTTATATATTTTGTTAATATTTAATGTGTTTACACTATTTCACATGTTTTTATTTTAATATTTGCTAAATTTTTTTAAAATTTAATAATTAAAATATATCAAAATTTAAGACAAATAAATTTTAATTTTATATAAACATTTAGAAACTAAAAACTTATTTAATTAAACAAAATTTTACATCTTTTAATAATTCAAGTTTTTAACAGTATATAAATTAAATTAAAAATAATAAACAAATAAAATGACTGGATTAAATAAATAAATATAAAATAAGACATAATATCGAACATATAATTTTAACTCAGCCTTTACTAAGCACGTGTATGCTATATTTATAATCACGTGTAATTCGGACACTTATGTAATTTTGTTATTAAGTTTATGTTTAAATATAAATAATGTGATATTTTTTATAAAATTAGTGTTAACATAATTAGGAAGAGATCAGGTGTTTAAACAATTTGAAAAAAAAAAAAATAAAACACGTGGTAAAATAATAAAATAGACGAGTTACGAAACTAAAGTTTAAAAGATAAACTTTCTAAAATATTTTATAAGTATTAATAAACAACATGAAAATGTGAATAAATATTGTAACAATAATCAAAGACAATATAGATACGTAATTTTCATTTTCATTTTTATATCCAATTATAAATATAAATATTATTAACATTCATACATGTAATACATGGATTTTTCGTTAAAATAGAATTTTTTTTTTTAATATATTTAGTATAAAGGTGTAATTCATTTTTATTGTGTTTTCCTTACCTTCAAAAATCATGTTTTCATGTCTCTCTTTAGTTTTGCGGTGAGTCTTACTTTCTCCTTTATTTTTTCTTTCCTATTCATAAATTGTCAATAAATTATTTATTTATTTTATCATGTAAGAGAAATCATGTATAAATTACTGGTATAGTATTATATTGATAGTATCATTTAAATGATTTTAATATTATTAAAAGTATAAATTAAAATTTTCACATCAAGTAAAATTAATAAAATTAAATAAATAGAAAGACAATTTATATATCTCAGAGTTGTGATGAATCTCTTCAGCATATATACTAATGAAAAATAACAAACACATGATATGCAAAATCTGATTTTAATTAAAACATGTTAGTGGTAAATTAACAAATTATAATTAAATTAGGAATTATCATGCAATTAATAACTACTCACTCTTATAATAAATACATTAAAAACTTATATTTAAGATGACTCCAATCTAATTAATTTTGTAAACTCAATATTTAAAATTAAAATCATAAAATGCGTAAATCATAGTTCAAGTGATATATCTTTTAATCAAAATCTATGAATGTTAAGTTTTTATTGATTATTGATGTTACATGTTTTATTTAAAGAATATAATTTGGCCAACTAAATTAATTAGATTTAACTATAATGTTAAGTGAATTACTTTTTACTATCATACGCAGTATTGTTAGAAAGGGATAACGCGTATCAGACACGGACCGTTGAAAGGAATAATGGAATATTCCTTCGAATTTCTTTCCTCAATAATATAATATTAGTATTATTTGTTTTAAACTTTTAAAAAAATTCTAATACAACCTTGTTATTAAAATTAAATTTACAAAGTTTTATAATGTAGATCTAACGTGTGTTTGATTCGTGTTTTCCTTGACACGTGTAAGGGTAAATGGTACGTGTGAGAGAGACAATGACCGTTGAACATTCATTCCCAAACGGAATCAAAGAAACAAAAGCACGTTTCGCGAATTTGTACTCCGTGAATTGGTTATGGGCTAACCAAACAAAGTGCATAAATGTCTGACGCTACCATCATTCAGAATTTATTGAATAATACTTATTAGAAAAATATATATAATTATCTCTTATAGAGTAATTAAAAAATATGTTTAATCAAATTGTAATACTTATTGAAGTATTAATTTCTGTCTTTTTTAATTAATTTGTTATTAAAATTTTAAGCAACGTTTTAGAAGAACAATAACGCCAGATTTAAAAAGCGCAATGAAAAGTGCGTTTACACCGAACAGACCATCAATTTTCACTTTCAGCGTTGAGGCTAAGCAAATTGAGGAAGTCCGTTTTGCATTAATATCTTTGAACAAATAAATGTAAAAAAAAAATAAAAAAATAAACATGTAAGTCCCTTCCCTTTCTTCATGACCCCATCTCCTTGCACATGTTGTGATTTGCGAGTTAAATGCAAAAAGATTATTAATTGATTCAAAATATTTGAAAGGAATTAATTATTAAGATTTGTTTATAACAGAAAGTGACACAAAATTCTTCTGTTTTTCCATTTTGTTCATTCAAATTATTTTTTGTAGGATAATGCCTTTTTATTACTATATTATTAATGAATATAGGAGAATGTGCTACCTCCATAACTTGACTTTCCAACTACCAACCACCAACCAAGGAGTTGGAGAAGCCATAAAACAAAAATAAAAACTTTGATATTTGTTTTTCCTACACATTAAAATACAAATTTTCTCATTTTAATTAAACATTTTAAAATGTATTTTTACATCCTTAAAATACTAATTAAACCCAAAAAAAAATGGCATAGACATTTAATTTTTCATATGAATACCTTAAAACCATAACAAAGCCAACGATATTTGAACATGGGCCTGAAGTGGAGAAAGAAAGTTTTTACTTTATGCACTCTTTCAAATTAAAAAAAAAATAATAATAATATTTTAACATACATAAGTTTTTTATATTTATTTGATGTTATTATTTTTATTTTGTATTTTCCACTTGAAAAAATATAAAAATTTATTCTCTCAATCATTTTATTCTTATATCAAATAAATGTAAGAAAACAAACTTTTTTAAACAAAAAAGTTACATAGTTAACAAATTAAAAACATATATATTTAATTTGATACATTTTACTTGGATAGACACCAATTTGATAGAATTTTTTTTAACCAGTGAGAGAGAAAAAGGGAAATACATTTGAACAATTACTAGTATTATTAATTATACATTTATAATTTTATTACATTAAATACTAATGCAATGGAATGAATAACATATGAACTAATAATCAACCTATCATAGCTTCTATTAGGTCATCAACACTAGCTAAGGCACAGATACACCTAACCAACAATAAACACAGACCAACTAACACTATAAATTAAGTACAAATCCTTCACAGAAATTCTTCATCAAAATCCTCTCTGGTTTATTAATTGTCTCATCGTACACATTCCAATGGCTTCTTTTCATTCATTCTTTGTGGTTATCATCATTTCCCATGTATTTATTCCTTTATATTTCTCACCCATCCACGGCAACACCGATGTGGGATTCAGCATTAACCTCATTCGAAAAACCTCTCCCCAAGCCTTCCCTGTAAGAGGTTTATCAGCCATGTCAGAAACTCCACAATCTCCAGTGGGTGCAAACCTTGGTCACTATCTCATGGAGCTCTCTATAGGAACTCCACCATTCAAAATCTATGGCATTGCAGACACGGGCAGTGATCTCATATGGACCCAATGTGTGCCATGCAACAACTGCTACAGCCAACTTAACCCCATGTTCGATCCTATAAAATCCTCCTCCTACAGCAACATATCATGCGACTCAAACTTGTGTCATCAACTCGACACAGGCGTGTGTTCTCCTCAGAAGCAATGCAACTACACCTACGCTTACGCATCTGCCTCCATAACACAAGGAGTTTTGGCACAGGAAACAGTCACACTCACCTCAACCACAGGGACAAGCGTTCTCCTTAAAGGTGTCGTGTTTGGTTGTGGACACGACAACAAAGGTGGTTTCAACGACCATGAGACGGGTATCATAGGCCTAGGAGGAGGGCCAGTGTCGTTCATTTCTCAAATGGGTGCTTCCTTTGGAGGCAAAAGGTTTTCACAGTGCTTGGTCCCTTTCCACACTGATGTGAATGTTTATAGCAGAATGAGTTTCGGCAAAGGGAGTGAGGTATCAGGAGAAGGAGTTGTTTCAACACCTTTGGTTGCAAAGGATGACAAAACACCTTATTTTGTGACCTTACTAGGTATCAGTGTGGGAGAAACGTATTTGCAGTATAATGGTTCTTCAGAAAATGTCGAAAAAGGTAACATGTTTCTTGATTCAGGAACACCTCCAACTATCTTACCAACACAGTTGTATGATCGAGTAGTGGCTGAAGTGAAGAACCAGGTTGCGATGGAACCTACCGTGGATGATCCTGATTTGGGTTCCCAACTTTGCTATCGAACAAAGAATAATCTTCGTGGTCCTATGCTAACTGTTCATTTTGAAGGTGCAAATGTAACATTGGAACCAATTCAAACCTTAATTTCACCAAAAGATGATGTTTTCTGCTTGGGGTTCACCAACACCAGTAGTGATGTGGGGATTTATGGTAACTTTGCTCAGTCAAATTACTTGATTGGGTTTGATCTAGAAGCACAAGTGGTCTCTTTCAAGCCAACAGATTGTACCAAAAACACTTAAATAATCAATATGTATGGATTTTACTTAAAGATAAGTTTTTCAAAAGTTTTAAGATATTTATTTGCTCTCCTATACCTAAACAAACAAATAGCAACTGAAAAAGGAAAAAAGAAAACGAAACCTGTCTTTGTTTCATCAGAAAGTAAGCATTTGTGAATGATTTCATTTGGAAATATTGTAAATGCAAATTTTATTTTTAATTGTTATTTCCTAGTCTATGTTGAGAAAATCTTACTACTCTTTAATCTACTGTGAATAATTTTTATTAAACATTGATAAATCGGATCTTAGACGAAGTACATATAATAAAAACTGATAATAAAATATCTACTTACTTACAAATAAAATCTGCTTATTCTATCATAAAATATTGTTATATCTAGATAAACAGAAAATCATAACTACTCATTCTTATCTTATCTCTCTCAGATCAAACCAAATAGTACTGTACCTCTCTAACCATGAAAATCATTATGAATTATTATTTATAATATTTCATATTTTCTTAATATAATTATACTCTATTTGAACCTTACTTTTTGAGGAATTCTTTTAATTATAACTAATGCAAGCACATGTGTGTATTCAATTTTTTAAATATAAAAAATTATCAATATTACTGAAGAAATAAACAGTTTTATAATTTTATTATAATTAAGTAGTTAATTAAAATTTAAAAAAACAGTTATAAAGTTTAAAGAATAAAATTATTTATATTTATAATGAAATATCTAATATATTTTATAAAGTCAAAATAAATATTTAATGAGTAAAATATAACTTAAAAGAAAAATATATTCAAAACATAATTTTCTTCATGTTTGAAGAGATGACTATCATCTATCTTCGTATTTCAGTCCTTTCCTGGTTTGATATGGATGGGGGACCATCAATACGTAAAATAATTATATATATATATATATATATATATATATATATATATATATATATATATATATATATATATATATATATATATATATATATATATATACACAAAAAATACAATTTATGAATAAGTTATATATGTTTATGTATTGTATTGTATTGTTTAGTTTTGAATGACTTCTATCATAATGATAATCTCATCCAATACGGAATGCATGATGTAGTACAACATTTATAGGAACTATTATGCTTATTACATTGAAATAATGGATTAAAATATACAAAATAACTTATATTTTTTATTATATTTGATCCTTGATTTTTGTTCTATAGTTTTTGTTTTGTTAAAATAATTTTAATTGTTTTTTAATAATTTGATGAGTTTGATATACGAAAGGTTTCTTTTAGATATTAAAAATATATTTTTTTTATCTTATTACACCTTTAATTGTATCTTTTCTTTCTTTCGTTTGATTTGGTTGAATGACTTATCAAATTGTTTATGAGATATAAATTTGACTATTTTTGTGTTTTTTTTAATATTTTTAATTTTTGTTTATTTATCATGTAAAATACCTTTTTAATTATTTTTTTATATTTTTTTAATTCATTATCATAAGTATAATCTTATCACTACAAAACGTATAAAGTCATTTTAGTTATTATAATATAATAATTTAATATTATCATGAATTTTATTATCATTGTATAGAATAAAATTCAAAAGATAAAATATTTATGTTAAATTTCAAATATTATTAGTTTAGTTTGTATAATGTGATTTTGTTCAAATAAAGTATCATAATTTTTATTAGCATATAAAAAAATATTTCATTAAAATTTTAAAAAAATAATTAATAATACATTTAAAATATTTTAAAACTTAAATACTTGTTTTTTTTTTATATTTTTTAAAAATATCTTTTTATTTCATTAACTTTATTTCATCAAAAAAATACTTTTTATTTTATATTCAGGATTGTGTAATTCGAAATTAATTTTTGGGTTAAATATGTTTTTAATCCCTTAACTTTCAGTGAAAATTTGAATTAGTCTCTCTTTAAAACTTTGGTCTAATTTAGTCCCCAAATATGAATTTAATCCTTTTAACCAAATTTTGTAACTTTATTTGATGTTTCAAACGCCTTTCTCAATTAATATTGAAGCAAAAATGTGTCGTGTAAACAACCCAAATGCTATCATAAAATGTGTTTGAAAGATCAAATAAATGTAACAAAATTTAGTTAAAAAGACTAAATTCATACATTTCTAAAATTGGAAGACTAAATTAGGTCAAAATTTTGAGGAGGAACTAAATCCAATTTTCACTAAAAGATAAGGGACCAAAAACATATTTAACCTTAATTTTTAATTTTTACATTTCAAATTGTTGATCCAAATATAAGATTTTTGTATTTCGAATTATATAACCTGAAAATAAAAAAGTACTCCAAATTATATATGTTTAATAAGAAAAGAAAATGAAAAGTGGATTAGGGAGTTGTGCTTGGATTGGGGAAGGGGGCTTTGCGAGGGAAGAGGATGCAGAGATTTGAGTTTTGAAGTTGTAATGTGTTTTCTCATTTTGAAAATCTGTAAAGACAAACTCAATTATAATATAGGGGTAAAATGATCTTTCAGGTTAGACGTATGAAGGTGCAGGAAGCATTATGGATGTACAATAAGAAATACCTCCAATAAAATTTTAGAAGCCCAATAAAATCACACTGGACTTTCTTTTGGGGTGTCATGAATTGAGATAAAATTATGGGTAACATTCAGCACCACATAGAATTGAGATAATCTCAATTTTTTTAAAATATAAAATTCTAATGAAATAAAAAAATAAACTTCTATCATCTATTTAGGATATATATTACGTAACAGTATAATATTCACATTAATAAGCAATTGATTTGAGTTATCTGAATTTTATCTTCTTAAAAATTAGTCCTTTTCGAAGTATTAAATGTAGAATTAAATTTTAATTTTGTTCATGTATTTATATTAATTAATGTTATTATTGTTTACATTCCATTTCATAAATTATTCAATAAATGTAAAATTTATTGAGTAAACCCAACCTCGAAAATTTTAAAGCTAATAAATATAAAAGTTAATGTCAAGGATGAAAAGAATAATTATTCTTTTAAAATGTTGTTTTATTTAACTTTTATTTTTCAAATTTTAATATCACATTAATTCGTTAATTTTCTAACCCATTACAACTTCTCTCGAGCTTCACCATCACAACCTATATAAATACAAAAGTTTATATATAACATGATCAATAATAACTCTAACAATGGCTTCTTATTATCTGAAATCATTTCAGCGATTCCCTGTAACCATAATCATTTCTGTGGTGTTTCTTCTTCCTTTAAATTTCTCAGCCATCCATGGCAGCACAGACGAAGGATTCAGCATTAAACTCATTCGAAGAACTTCTCCCAAAGCCTCATTCCGTCAACGGCTGAGAGGTTTCTCAGCCATGTCAACAACTCCACAAGCCCCAGTGAGTGCATACCTTGGTGAGCATCTAATGGAACTCTCCATTGGAACTCCACCGTTCAAAATCTACGGTATTGCAGACACGGGCAGCGATCTCATGTGGACACAATGCATCCCATGCAAGAGCTGCTACAAGCAACTTAACCCCATGTTTGATCCTATAAAATCATCCTCGTACAAAAACATATCATGCGACACAAACTTGTGTCATCTGGTCGACACGGGTGTCTGTTCTCCTGAGAAGCAATGCAGCTACACCTACGCCTACGGAGATGGTTCCATGACACAAGGAGTTTTGGCACAAGAAACAGTGACGTTCACTTCAACGACAGGAGCAAGCGTTCCTCTTAAAGGCATTGTGTTTGGTTGTGGACACAACGACTCAAAAGAAGGTTTCAACGACCATGAGATGGGTCTCATAGGCCTAGGAGGAGGCCCAGCGTCGTTGATTTCTCAAATGGGTTCATCCTTTGGAGCCAAAATGTTTTCACAGTGCTTGGTTCCTTTCCACACTGATGTGAGTGTTTCTAGCAGAATGAGTTTTGGCAGAGGGAGTAAGGTATCTGGGAGTGGTGTTGTTTCGACACCTTTGGTTACAAAGGAAGACAAAACACCTTATTTTGTGACCTTACTAGGTATCAGTGTCGGAAACAAGTATTTGCACTATGATGGTTCTTCAGAAAATGTTGAAAAAGGTAACATGTTTCTTGACTCAGGAACACCTCCGACTATCTTACCGACACAGTTTTACGATCGTGTGGCGGCTGAAGTGAAGAACCAGGTTGCCCTGAAACCTGTCGTGGATGATCCTGATTTGGGTACCCAACTTTGCTATCGAACAAAGAATAATCTTCCTGGTCCTACGCTAACTGCACATTTTGAAGGTGCAGATGTAAAACTGGAACCATTTCAAACCTTCGTTTCACCCAAAGATTCTGTTTTCTGCTTGGCGTTCACCAACACCAGTAGTAATGGGGGAATTTATGGTAACTTTGTTCAGTCAAATTATCTTATTGGGTTTGATCTAGAAGCAAAAGTTGTCTCTTTCAAGCCAACCGATTGTACCAAGAACTCGTAGAATCTTCAAATGATTTCAGTTTGCTTCTTGTATTTAAACAAATTACACTAAAGAAAAGAAACTTGTGCGAAATTATCGATCAAGAAGTTTTAGAAATAAAATTGGATTGTTATTTTTTCTGAAAAAAAAAAGTCTTTTTAACGACAATTTTTTTTTTACAAACAATTCATTTTAAATATTTTTTTAAAAATAAATTCAAATAAATTAATAAAATGATGATATTTTGTTGTCAAAAGAGTTATTAAAAAGAATTATAAAATTATCATGATCTTTTTCTATCTCAAAAAATAAACTCTTCTTGACGATAATCTTTAAGATTGAAACTTATTATTTATAATACTTATAATGTTTTTAATATTGATATATTTTATTTAACCGTTTGTTTCTTAAGAAGCTCTAGTTTTTTTTCTTTTTAAAGCTAAAAGTTTTACATGAAAATATTGTTTCTTCTACATAATTTGTTTTGATAGCTAAGCTGACTTAATTTTAAAACTGATTGAAATAATGAATATTTTAAAATCATAAAAATTAAATTAGTTTGAATGCGAGAGAGCACACCGTGTAATATAACAAAACAAATTAATATTTTTTTTTTTTACTTTAAGCAACATAAATATTTGTATTAAAACTTTTTTAGTGACCCTAATATCTAATTTTAGAAATCATTCCATAATGGGAGATAACAAGAAAAAAATAATAAAAGAAAGAAAAAGGGATAGAAAAAAAATGATTCTAGATGATATACGTAAGACTGAATTTGAAAAATCATTTGATAAGTCATAAATAAAAATAAAAAATATGAAAAGAAATATTATGACTTTCAAGAAAAGAAAATTGATTTTATTATCTATGAATAACATGTGGTTTACGTGCATGTAAAATATATAAAAAATGTTTTTCTTAATTCATGAAATATTGGTAATTTTCATATGTATATTTAAAGTTATTATTCAGTATCAGAGGAAATTCAATTATTAATTAAAGAATGATAGAAAAATGTATTAGAAAAATTTGTGAGATATGAATAAAAAAAATACGAGAAGAAAATTGCAAAGCTAGGAGGAGAAAAACTGTTTTATATGCTTCTTCATAATCTTAACTTTTTTTATTTTTTTATGGAATGTTATTTATTCCATAAATAGAAAATTGAATACACTTTATTATTGTTAACTAATTTGAGCAATTAATTTGAAATTAAATAAAAGGTTCAGAATAAGTTATCTCATCCTTACTCAAAAAGTAAATATAAAACAGAAAATACTCATTATAATTAATAAAAAGGTATAATTACTTTTTACAATAAGCGATAATTAATTATGACATTAAAGTTAATTAAAGACTGCAATAAATATTTTTCTTCCTAAAATTAAATACTACACTATATATATATATATATATATATATATATATATATATGAAGTTAAAATTCTTTTGACTCAATGAAATCAAAATTAAATGGTGCGTAACAATAAATTTGAATATTTTTTTCCATAAATGAATTAAAAATATATTTTTTCCAATGTATACATATAAATAATATGTTATACATATACTTATACATATTTTAACATAATTCATTAAAGGATGATATTTTGACAATATTTTTTGACAACAGGACGCATGTCATCATTTTATTGATCTATTTGAATTTACGTTTAAAAAAATATTTAAAACGGACCAATCACAATCTGTCACGTATGGATTCTCAAAAAATTATTAAAAAAGTGTTGTTAAAACCATTTATTCGTTCGTTAAAATCAATCCATTGAAATACGTACGCATGTGAAAAGTTTGTCGTCAAAAGTTATTGTAAATCCTACGTAAAGTTTGTCGTCAAAAGTTAACCCATAAGAAAAAGTCTCTTTAACAATTCTTTTTTGACAACTTTTTGACAACGCATACGTAACAGTCTATGATTAGTCCGTTTCAAATATTTTTTTAAAGATAAATTCAAACATACGGAATAAAATAATGACATGTGTTCTGTTGTCATAAAATTATTAAAAAAGAGTTATCAAAGTATCATTGTCCTAACCCATATTGTCTCGTGCATTTGGTACGCTGAACGTAACACTTTTCAAGAGTTTATATTTTTTTAACCCTTATAAACATAAAAAAAAAAAAAAAAACATATAGTTTCTCACTTTTTCTTTTCGATGACTATAGTTTGGGTTCCAAGTTCATCAAATAACATATATCAATTAACTTAAAATCTTACATTGGAAGTTATTGTACAATCTTTATATGAATTTGTTCATACTTCATTAATGTGGAATATTAATACTACAATTGTCACTGCTCTTAACTATTTTATTTTTTAAAAATGTCTTTTAAAAATGTCTTTTTAACCATTATTTTTCAATATTTATATAATAATTTAGTCTGTTTTAAATATATAAACTAATAAAATAATAACGAATAATTTATTTATTGTTAAAAAAAATTGTCTAACATATATAATTTTATATCATAACCGCTAAGAAGTCATTCGAAGTCATCGTGAATCCACAAAACTTACTCAGTAATATTTTTTTTACTTGCCAATTTTTATAATATTCAAACTAATTTTTCCGAACAATGAAAACGAATGAAAAGATCAAAAAGTTTAAAAAGAAAAAAGTTTGGTTCGATATATAAAATTAGTTAAGCATTTTATACCAACAAATATAAAATCAGATATAGAATCACAATGGATGGGTTTTCCAAATATGTCAAAAGAAAGCTAAGTCACTCACATGTGGCTACTGTCTATTTCTTGTGACTAATCCCTACCAACTTCCACACTCACATGAATGTTACCTTTTATATATATATATATATATATATATATATATATATATATGGGTTTGTTAACACGCGTATGCCTGTTTTTCAGTTGGTACGTGTGTATTAAGGAGATAGGGTACATTCGGAGGATCGGTCACACCGGTAGTGTGATCGGGTGTGTTGAAAGATGAANCAAATACCTTCATATATATTACATTATATAGACGATCGAGTGCACCGGCAATGCGATCGGGAAATCTGTTGATGGAGTTAAATGGGGCAAAGCACAAAAAGAGAATAACATTATGACGGAACATATCGGTTTGTTCGGGCGCACCGGTTGGGTGATCGGGAAGACCGAAGATCTGTTCGGGACATATAATGTTAAAGAGGCACAATGTTATGCTACAGAGCAAAGCGTGTAACGAAAGTCTCGGCGAGATATTAGGGCCTGTAGCTTGCAATTCCGCAGACGACTAGGAAGTTACCAACAGTTGTGTTGACTGCGAAGAGTAAGGGATCATGGCCCGAAATATAAGGGATCACGGCCCACCACGTATGGGCAGTTGCAGCCCATATCCAAAGACACACGTCTATAAATAGGAGGGAGAATGTCAGGTAAAGGGTTGGATTTTTGTTAAGTATTCACATTCGAGCTATTACTCTGCTAACTTGAGCGTCGGAGTGCTAACCTGCAGGTAGTAGCCGGTCGGTAAGAGAAACAAAGATCCTCATTCGTTACCAGATAGAGAGAGAGAGTACATTGCTGTCGTTTCCAGAAGGTCGTGACTTGGTCTCAGGCTTTCCATCCGAAACATTTTGGCGCCCACCGTGGGGCCCGAGTTCATCTTCATTGACCTATAAACGACCACAATGGCAGGAGAGGTGCCTTTGGAGATCTTACAGAACTTGCAACAGCAAATTCAGGAGATGAGGGCAGAAATCGCAACAATAAGGGCGGAACAAGCGAACCGAGTAGGAGGTCATTCCGACCGCTCTGTCAATGTAGAAACCTATCATTCGGACACTGGGGAACAACCTCTTACTCAAGGTGAGAGGCGACAGGAGCAACAAAATCCTGTGCGTGGAGAGGAAGTTGCAGGAGTCAATGGACGAGGTGGAGGCAGAGATAACGGAAGATCGGTAAGTAGAGTCGGGAGTAGAAACAGAGGACGAGGAAGAGGTCGGAGTAATGAGAGAGGTGATCCTCATCATCGAGATGAGAGGCAGAGAAACGAGGATCAAAATCCTCCATATGGTGATCAGGCGGAGGGGTTGCATCCTTTCACGCAAAGGGTAATGCAGGCAATCATACCAGAGAACAAAGTACTGCCCTCAATGGAGAAGTATGGAGGCTCCTCTGACCCTATTAAACATTTGCGATCTTTCGTAGATGCCATGGCAGTATATTCGTCCGATGAACTAGTATGGTGTAGAGTTTTTTCTCTTTCGCTAAAAGAGGAAGCATTGGATTGGTTCCATTCACTACAACCCGGAACCATCGACAACTTCGCCGAATTACGCCAGCTATTTACTCAACAGTACGCTGCGAGTAAGACGCCCGGAGTGACTTACACGGCCCTAGTAAGAATGAGGCAAGGACGAGACGAGTCCCTCAAAATATTTATGGATCGGTTCAACCGTACCGCTAGGCAAGTGCGGAATGCCGATCAACGACTGGTGGTGAGTGCTTTAACCACTGCATTGCAACCTGGTCCATTTTGTGACTATCTCCACGCCGAAGAACCTCAAAGCATGGACGAACTACAAAACAAATTGGCCAGTTTCATTCGCATAGAAGAAGGAAGAGCCCATCAACGTGGGAGAGAGGAGCGAGAGTCAATGCCCCGACCGGCCAAAATGACACCCGGACCACAGTCCGGTGGCAATAACAGGAGAGGAGGCTACAGAGGCAAAGAGCGTAACCAAGTACAACAGTATATTCACCATACCCCCTTGAATGCACCAAGGGCGAGAGTTTTGGAGGAGGCATTAAGGGCCGATCTACTAGCGGTGGTACAAATACCTACGCCTAGAGGAGCTGATGAAACCAAATATTGCCGATATCATCAAAATCGGGGCCGCACAACTGAAGATTGTCTTACTTTGAAAAATAAGTTGGAATCTTTAGTTCAGGCCGGACACCTTCAGAAGTTCGTCCATAGGGGAAGAGTGCCAACCAGATCCGATCGGCTCCCATCTCAATCAGAATCCCGAAAAAGGAGTCGCCCTAGAGCTGATCGAAGTAGAAGCAGAAGTGCGGACCGAACGATACGAGGAGTAATCAACACTATTTCTGGAGGGTTTGCAGGCGGTGGATCGACGTCAGCCGCCCGCAAGAGGCACTTAAGAAGCTTACACAGCTCCCACCGAACAGACACCCCAAAAAGATCCATGCCCACCATCACTTTTTCGGATGACGATTTTCACGCACCGGACTTGGAGCAAGATGACCCGATGGTGATAACAGCAATGATTGCCAGGTACAAAGTGAGTAAAGTCTTAATAGATCAAGGAAGTTCGGCCAACATATTATATTGGAAGACTTTCAAGCAAATAGATATATCGGAGGATGCGATCTTGCCTTTCAATGAACAGATAGTAGGATTCGCAGGAGAGAGAGTAGATACAAAGGGATATGTTGATTTGAGAACCAGTTTGGGAGCCGACAGGGAGGCTAAGGAAATGAAGGTTCGGTTCCTGCTAGTAGAAGCCGACACGTCATATAACGTTTTACTGGGAAGACCGTGCTTAAACATGTTTGGGGCTATCGTCTCGACCCCACACTTAGCTTTAAAATATCCCATCGATGACAGAAAGGTTGCCACCGTTCGGGCCGACCAGAAAATGGCTCGTGAATGCTACACTGCAGGTTTGAAGGTCAAGCCCAGAGGTACTACTTTCTCAGGCCACCGATCAGAAGTCGCTATGATGGAATTAGACCCTCGAACACAATTTGACGATCGGGTGGAACCCCTAGGGGATACACGTCCTATTGTTATTGGGCAGCAGGAGGATCAATGTACTACCATAGGGCGCAATCTTACTACCGATCAAGCAACCTTAATAGAAGAACTGTTGCTGAAAAAAAAAGATTTGTTTGCATGGCAAGCAGCTGATATGCCAGGTATTCATCCTGACATCATATCCCATAAACTGTCACTGTTCAAGGATGCCCGACCAGTTGCCCAGAGAAAGCGGAGGTTAGGCAACGAGAAAAGAAGAGCGGTAGAGGAAGAAGTAACAAAATTATTGGAAGCCGGGTTTATACGAGAAGTGAAGTATACTACATGGTTGTCAAATGTGGTGATGGTCAAGAAGCCGAACGGCAAGTGGAGAATGTGCACGGATTTTACAGACCTTAATAAGGCATGCCCGAAGGACACGTATCCCCTTCCAAGCATCGATGGCTTAGTAGATGGAGTTTCCGGATACGAAATCTTAAGTTTTTTAGATGCATATTCGGGATATAATCAAATCTCCATGTATCAACCCGATCGGGAAAAAACGGCCTTCATAACGGAACGCTCCAATTATTATTATGAGGTAATGCCGTTCGGGCTAAAAAATGCAGGAGCAACATATCAACGACTCATGGATAAGGTCTTTCAACATCAAATAGGAAGGTGTATGGAAGTGTACGTAGATGATATGGTAGTGAGAAGCCGATCGGTGGAAGACCACTTGCGGGATTTGGCCGAAGTTCTGGATCAAGTGCGGAAGTTCGGAATGAGATTAAATCCTCTCAAGTGCACGTTCGGAGTGTCTGCAGGAAAATTCTTAGGTTTCATGCTTACTTCCCGAGGCATTGAAGCCAACCCGGATAAATGCCGCGCTATTTTGGAAATGAGGAGTCCGAGTAGTTTGAAGGAGGTACAACGGTTGGTCGGGAGACTTACGTCGTTATCCCGATTCATACCCAAATTAGCTGAGCGAATTCAGCCGATTCTAAAGCTGCTGAAGAAACAAAAAGAGGTAGATTGGAGCGATCGGTGTGAAGCGGCATTTGACGAAGTCAAGCGAATTCTCTCTAACCCTCCGGTTATGAGACGCCCGGACTATGGCTGTGATTTGCATCTATTCTTGGCGGTCGGTGAAGAAGCGGTCAGCGCCGCATTAGTGCAGGAAATTCCTGAGTTTCGACCAGTGTATTTCATCAGTCGGGTATTGAAGGAACCTGAAACCAGGTATCAACAACTGGAAAAAATAGTCCTAGCACTTGTGATCGCCACCCGAAGACTCCGTCCCTACTTGCAAGGAAACCAGGTAATTGTCCGAACAGATTACCCTATTTCGAAAATTTTGCGAAAACCCGACTTAGCAGGTAGGATGATTGGCTGGTCCATCGAACTTTCTGAGTTCGGTCTGAGGTACGAACCACGAGGATCAGTCAAGGGCCAGCACCTTGCTGATTTCGTGGCCGAGCTCCCAAGGAGATCGGTCCATTGCCACTCATGGACATTATATGTAGATGGATCGTCCGGCCTTAAAGGAGGTGGAGCGGGCGTGGTCTTAGAAGGACCGAACGGAATAGTTGTTGAACAGGCCTTGATCTTTCGGTTTAAAACCAGCAATAACCAAGCTGAGTATGAGGCCTTAATAGCCGGCCTTGAGCTAGCACACGACTTAGGAGTTAAAGAGCTTTGTTGTAAGACGGATTCACAGCTGGTAGCGGGTCACATGAACGACACCTTCCAAATTAAGGATGATCAACTTCTCAAATATTCCCACAGAGTTAAGCAACTGTTCGCACACTTTGACAGCATCGAAGTCAATCACATTCCCAGAAGCGACAATCAAAGAGCTGATCGGTTATCAAAATTATCCACTGGTAAAGAGAAGGGCCATCTATCNTCCTTGGTCCGGCAGATAATTTTCAAGCCTGCAGTTGAATGTTTACAAATCTATTCCGTTGCCGAACGAGACGATTGGAGAAGAGAAATTGTAAAGCTAATTCAGCAACAAGAGGCAGGAGTAACTCTCCGAACGGAAGAAGCGAAGCAGGTTGCCAGATACGTCATGGTCGGTGAAGAACTATACCGAAGAGGGTATGTCACCCCAATGTTGAAGTGCATATCTAAAGATGAGTCCGAATACGTGATGCAAGAACTACATGAAGGAATTTATGGGAGGCACGGCGGTGGCCGTTCGTTAAGGGCCCGAGCGTTACGGGCAGGATTTTACTGGCCAACAATGGAGAAGGATTGCCAAACCTTTGTTGTCAAGTGTTTGGCTTGCCAGAAACATGGGAATATAATACACACACCAGCAGCGGTACTTTCAGCCATAGTATCTCCATGGCCCTTTGCTCAATGGGGAATGGACATAGTAGGTCCATTTCCAACCGGTCGGTCTCAGTTCAAGTTTCTCTTGGTTGCAATTGACTATTTTACCAAATGGGTGGAGGCTGAGCCACTAGCTAAAATATCAGCTTCCCAGGTACAAAAGTTTGTATGGAGACTAATCTGCCGATTCGGGCTACCTAAGTATATCATCACCGACAATGGTCGGCAATTCATTGACAAAAAGCTCGTAGCATTTTATAAGGAGTTGGGAATCACACCCTTGACTAGTTGGGAATCATCATTCAAGAGTTGAAGAAAAAGTTAGGCGAGGCCAAAGGAGCATGGGCGGACGAGTTGCAACAGGTATTGTGGGGATACCGATGCTCTCCACATAGTGCCACAGGGGAGTCACCCTTTAACCTCACGTACGGGTCTGATGCAATGCTGCCAGTAGAGGTCGGGGAGACTACGCTACGGCGAGATATTAACAATATGAGTGAGAACGAAGAGCATCTTAGAAGCAATTTAGATATTCTTCCCGAACGGCGTGATATGGCAGNCGTTCACTTGGAAGCCCATAAAAGGCTTGTTGCTCGACGCTATAATACCAAAGTCAAACCAAGACAATTCGTAGAAGGAGATCTAGTGTGGAGACGAACGGGTGAAGCGAGGAAAAATCCAACACATGGAAAATTATCGGCTAACTGGGAAGGACCGTTCAGGGTGAAAGAGAATCTGAACAATGGTGCATACCGCTTGGAGTACTTGAATGGAAAACCTATTCCCAACACCTGGAACATTTCTCATTTAAAGTTCTATTTTAGTTAATTATGTATCTTTCCAGTTTATAACGACTTTGAATAAATGCAATTTTGCCAATTATGTCAAATCATTTTTATCACAAGTAGTTATACTCAGTGTTTGGAAATCAGAAAATTGATTTCCGATCGGGTGGTACGCAAGGGTGATCGGTTTGAAGTTAGAAAATTAATTTCAAAGTTTGGAAATCAGAAAATTGATTTCCGATCGGGTGATACGCAAGGGTGATTGGTTTGAAGTTAGAAAATTAACTTCAGTGTTTGGAAATCAGAAAATTGATTTCCGATCGGGTGATAC